>NW_028190311.1:0-162623 GCF_048542155.1 Nylanderia fulva
TTTTTTTTTCCCCCCCCCCCCTTTTTTTTTTTTTAAAAAATTTATTTTTTTTTTTTTGGGGGGGGGGTTATTTGGGGGGGTTTGAAGGGGGAGAAGGGGAAAAAAATTTATATAATTATATATCCTGAGACGTCCGGACCGGACAAAAGAAAAAAAGAAAAAAGAGCACGTTTTTTTTAAATTTTTCATAAAAAACGTCACTTTTTGACCGCTTTATCCCCGGGAACGGCTTGACCGTTTTATTTTTTCTTGGGCTCAAATTACTCCTGGATCCCCCTTTTCATTTATTTTTTCGTGCAATTCAAATTTTTTAATTTTAATAGTTCTAACACCCCCAAAAAAATGGTTTGATGGGCAGGAAAAGGAACTTTGTAGGGCTTTTAGTCTTTGGGGTTTTAACATGGCCGGAAACACTACCCCTCCCTGATTGTGTATATAATTTTTAATGTTTTTTTATAAAATTTTCAATAAAGGAATGTTTTTTGATACTATTAAATTTTTTTAACTTTTTTCTTAATGCATTTTTCTTACACTTTTTTAAGGGAAATATTTATAATTTTTATGTGTGGCTTGTTGTTTTAACACAAATCCACATGAAAATTTATAAGGTATATGATGAAATTATACCTTATTTATATTTTATTTAGATTTGAAACAAACAATTATATTATATATTTTATATATCAAAGACCGGTATGTCTCGCGACCATTAAGGGGTGCGGAGACACCGGTTTTTAAACGCGATCGGACTTTGAGTCTTAAAATATTCATCCTAAATAAGGGCTGAAAAATCGGTTTATACTAGACTTAAATCGTAGATTGAGTTCAAATTTAAAAATAAAAGTGTTTTTATTTCTCTCTACGGATTTGAAACAGAGATTATAAATGCAAGTCGAAATATAAAAAATTTCTTTTAAGAACGTCCCCGTCACATTATCATCATTATCATCATCATTTCTCATCTTACATCATCGACCACGCATACATAGTGTTTTTTCTACCGTTTCACACGTATAAAACACATGCGCACACATATATCACACGTACACACACATGCGATGCTGTATGGAAATTTTGTCCATCTCCACTTTTTACAACAGATGGCGATAGTGGCGCTTCCCCTATCGGCAGCGGGGGGGGGGTTATTTGGCCCCCTCTCTCTCTCCCCCTCTCTCTCCTCCCTTTTCCCCCTCCTCTCTCCTCCCCTCTTTCCACCCCACCGCACCACACACCACTCTCTCATTCTCACTCCTCACTCAGTTCGTCTTGTTACTTATTTTCTTATATCGGCACGTGGGGGGTTATGTTGGCAAACCCCCCTCTCTCCCCTTTCCCCCCCCTCTCTCCCCCCCTCCCCCACTCTCCCCCTCCCCTCTCTTTCTCACACCCCCAAAAACCACCACCACCTCCCATTCTCCTCACTCACCACTGTTCGTCTTTTACTTATTTAAAATTTCATATTAAACATCTTATCTTAATGTGAAATTTATTTAAAATTTATTTTACTTAAATTCCAATCTCTAAAGTGTTTATCTTTAAATAGACAAAAAAATCTGAGTAAAAATAAAAAAAAAAAAAAGGATTTTTATTGTCAAATTTTTTTAAATTAATTTCCTAAACTACCCAAAATTAAAAAATCGTAAAAATTGGGGCCCGCGTGACCCCAAAAACCCATATTGATAAAAAGAGTTAAAGGGAAGGAAGAGAAGAAAAAATTTAAATTTTCACATATTTTCAAATATTATATATAAATTTATAGTTTACATATCAAATTAAAAAAATTTTCAATTATTTAAACTTTCAAAATAAAACATCATGTTTTATAAAATGAAAAAATTTTGAATACAGCTTAAAAATTTTTTAAACATAGACAAAAAAAAATTTAAATTAAATTTAAACTTTTCCCAAATTTAAAAAAAATAAACTTTATTTTATACAACAGCTTTTTTAACTAATTTTTTAAATTCTTTTTTATTTTAAAAATTATCTAAATAAACATCTCCCGCCCACTTAGCTGCACTGCGACAAACCCTCTCCAAGCCCTTATCTGCCCCGGATATAGCTTTATCCCAAATACAAAACATTACTTACTTATTACTTCCCTTTACTGTACCAACTCTTGTTCTTTCCCTAATCAGTTTTTACTTTACTTTTGCTGTAATCTTCCCCCACAAACTTTTTTTTCTGTAAGTGTTTTTAAAATTAAATTAAATCCTGCGAAGATTTGAAAGATAAGGGAAAATTCAACTATGAAGACTGGTTACAGGGAAAAACAAGATTGAAAAATAATAAAGACTCTGTTTTGATCCTCTGGCAAAGTTTAAAGTTGATTGAATTGAAAAAAATAAGAAAAAATAAAAAAATAAAGACACAGTATTTGTATCGTCGGCAAAAAAATTTTAAAAAAGTTGATGAATTGAAAAATAATAAAAAATAATTAAAAAAAAAAAAATTTCAATCATCATTTTAAAAGCAATTTTGAAATCTGTAAATAAAAAAAGTTTTTGCAAAAAGTGGGGGCATTTTTAGCTCAGAAGTCTAAAAAAAATGTAAACATCAATTAAAAAAGATTTATATATATATTAAATTAACCCAAATTTTTTGCAAAATTCACTATAAAGGTTGTAAGGGTAAGATGGGTAAAGTTAATAATTTAAAAATGTTAACAAAATTTTACTAAAATGAAATATTTCATAAAAAAAATATTTTAATATTTCGAAATTTTGTAGATTATTAAAAATTTTTTACCTTTACAACTTTTTAAAGTAAAATTTCGAGAAATCGATTTATAAAGAGAAAAAAAAGGTAAATTTTATTTTTAAAATATAAGTGACCTTTAAATAAAACCCTTTAAAATCGCCGTTTTAAAAGGGAAAAATCTGTGCAACTTTTTTTTTTTTTCGAAATCCCCGCAACCTTTATCTAAATTTAATAGAAAATGTTAAAAATGCTCGACATTGTCCCCCACACTCACACCCCACAACCCATTGGGGAAATTTATTAAAAAGGGTGCTTTTGGGGGAATATCAGGATTCTAGGATATGATTGTACACATCATTTTAAACAAAGAAAATTTAGATAAAAATGTTTAATAAAATTTTTCTATTCCGGTCATAAAAAATATACAAAAATGAATGATATAACTCTAAAACTCACCTTTAAAAAAAGGGAAAAAAAGGGGACCATTAAGGCACCCATTTAAAAAAAATTATCCCTTTTCAAAAACCCTGAAATCCTATCCTATTGCAAAACCCTGTAGAATCCTATGAAAATTTTTTCATTGCAAACCCCCTGTAAATCCCAGGCAAAATTTAAACCCTTGCAAACCCTGTAGAACGTACCCTTGCAAACCCTTTTAGAATCCTATGAAAAATTAACCATTGCAACCTTAAAACCTATGAAAAAATTTAACCCTTTCAAAACCCCTGTAAATTGTATTAAAAATTACCATTGCAAACTTATTAAAACCTACATTGGGGAAACCCCTGTACAAAATTGTATAAAAAATTTTCGATATAAAAAACCCCTGTCAATGTAACAAAAAAAAAATAAAAAAAAAAAATTTCGCCAATGAAAATGAAACTTTACCAGTGGAAAAAATTTAAAATTGCGACAAAATAAGAGTCTATAATGAATCATAAAAATTTAAATTTTTTCAAATGTAGAATCGTACCATAAAAAACTTATCTTTTAAAAAAAAGATAAAAAAATGGGGAAATCCATGCGCCATGGGGAAAAAAAATAAAAAAGACTACAAGTTCCTTATCCTGCACCATTCCAAAGTCCATTTTTTTGGGGGTTGGTGCTAGAACCTAAAATATAAAAACAATTTTGAATTCACGTAATATAACTGAAGGGCGTGATCGCCAACGAGTAATTTGAGCCAAGGAAAAAATAAAATCGGTCAAGCCGTTCTGAGTACAAGCGCGTCAAAAAGTGACGTTTTTCATGAAAAATGAACCGTAGTAGTAACGGTCGTCCTTGGGTATGCTTCTTCCCTATGGGGGTCCGCTGGCGTCATTGCGGATTATAGGATATATATCTATATCTCTTCTTACCTTTCACTCACACCTCCCTCAGTCCCACCCACCCTCTTTCCTGGTCTTCCCACATTCCCTGGCCCACTCCTGTCAACCCCCACTTCCACACCCACTCCCACCCCTCTTTCGCTTCTATCACCCTCTTTCGTCCCTTTCACCCTCTTTTCGCCCTCTTCATCCTCTTTCGTCCTCTTTCACCCTCTTTCCGCCCTTTTTTTTGCAATGGTTAGTTTTCTAGGATTTCTCCGAGGGGGGCATGGGGGTAAGAGTTCTACATGGGGCATGGTTAGTTGGCCTGATGCACCGGGGGTCAAGGAGGGAAGGGGCAGAGGAGCTACATGGGGTTCAGGGAGAGAGTCAAGGGGTGGGCAAGGGGGGAGAATTTTCGGTAGCGTGCCCTAAACTGTCGCCGTTGGAACCGTTTGTTAAAGTGAGTTTGGAAAGTGAATAGAAACGCGAACAGGGGCACAGACGAGTAAAGGGTTTTCCGTTAAAGCAAGGCCAACGAGGGAAAGACGGTGGGGAAAGAGAAAACAACTAATCCAGGACATCGAGACGGCGTATAAGCTGGTAACATTTTTCTCGCGACGCTCGTTTTAGTGCCATGACCACTTACACTAAAAAAAACCCTCACTCCCATCTCAAAAGATCGACACGTGAAGTATAAGTAGTTAATATTACGCGAATCAATTTTGCACAATACAATTAATTTTTTTCTTTGTAGAATCAATTTAAACTATTTAAAAGAAATTTATTTAAATATAAAAAATAATCAAGGAAGAACAAGCGTAAAAAAGCAATAAAATGATTCAATTATATTCAAACATTATAGGGACAGATGTTTTATATACTATAGGCTTTTATATAAGTCATTGAAAAGTTATTCTCTTTTTTCCTTTTTCTCAAGATTGTCGAGCTAAGTGACTATACAGTTCAAGTTTTAACAAGTTTAATTCAAACAATGATAAGTAGTTGACTTATATATGTTAAAATATTTGACTTCTTGTAGCTAAAAAAAACATAAAAGTTCTGTACAAGATGTTTTAGAAGTATCAACTCTACTTTGGTATTAAAAAAAAATATTTTTTCTTTTATTAAATAAACGTATATTCTGATATATTATTTTGCGCGATGTATTAACATATATTTAAAATTCGTTATGAGACTTATATATAAAGCTTGCAAAAAGCAACTATTAAGATTAAAGTAACCAAATATCTGAATATTAAGGATAAATAAAATAAACTTATACAATACCAACGAATTTTTTCTTGTCTTTTTGGATGTCTGCAATATTTCTTTGGATGTTGTATTAGATACTAAAATAGATATATTAATATTCTATATATAAACCTATACACACACACACACACATGTATACGTATACCTATCTACTTTAAAAATACGTTCAATGTTCGAAACTAGTTCAATTTTAGTTCGTTTAGTCCTTAAAATGGACATTTTTTGATTGTCCAGAAAAGTAACACTGGGCATCTTTAAAATGTCCTAAAGATGTCTACTTGGTTCTAATATGGATGTTTTAAATATGTACAAAACGTCCAATATGTAAATTTTTAATGTTTTTAAAACGTCAATGTGCAAACTGGGACGCTATAATAATAGTTTTTCTTTTGCTAAATTATCTAACAGAGGAGATGTTAATTACAAAAATCCATATTGCAAATTAAAGAATTTTTGCGAATAAACATCAAATATATACAAAGTGTTCACACCGAAAACATACAAGTAGATCTCGTTGTTTGGAGACGATTTTTCTTCAACAAAAATGTCGACGGAGGCCATCATTTTTTGGACGGTCTCAATTTTTATCATCATGTATCTTTATAACTGAACCTTAAATTAAAATTTTACTAAAATAAACTCTACTTCAAATTAATTGGAGAATGTGGTTTTGTTAATATTTTATTTCCACAAGACTTAGTTTGCAAAAAAGCCTTTATTCTCACTCGCTTATAACTCGAAAATTATTGATGCCTCAATTTTTGCTGAGAAAAAATTATACTTGTGTGTATATTTTCGGTGTGACACCTTATGTCAGACACTATATATATATCTGGAGCGTGCTTTTCCTGAGAAAAGAAATAGAAAATCTTTGCTGTATAAGATATATAAAGCGCTGAACGGATTGCTGTTTCCGAGGGGAACGACCCCCTCCTGGCGATGACCTTTCTAGGAATCACGTAGGAGGAAAGCGGCTTATCTGCGCGAAAAACCACGTGGTAGATGCGATGCGATGCCGCAGGCGCGACATACATTCGAGGAAAATCCATCCGGCATGCCGTATCGAACGCCACATTCATCAAGGTGACCTTCGCTAACTCCGTCCAAGGACGTAGAAGCAAGTAAGATTCGCGTTTCTCAATTTTTCTCGATATCAAGATAAAGAATGCACTTTCTTTCTCATCCTATTGTAAATTATTTTCCACAACGAAACTAACTCCAATTCAATTTTAAACTAAAAGAAAAACCAGACAACTCAAAATTTGCAAGAGATTAGTTTGATCTTCCACCGCAAATCTTGAAAAATGCAAAACTCAATAATTCATTTTAATTTTCTAGAATAAAAATCAACCGAATGGTAGCCAGCGCGCGGTAGAAACAGCAGACCGTGACCTTTATCTCGGCTTAAAGGTCTCTCCTCGCGATCTGCGGTCTGGCGAACGTCTGCGAGCATATTAATCAATTGATCGATCGATCGACACGACGTGACGTGTGATCGCGGTCACAATTCGCATCTCTCACGAGCAACTAAGAAACACACACGCAGGTGAGGCAAAAAGGAGGAGGAGGGTTAAAGGTCAAATGTGAACCTACCTCAACTTTGATCAAAGACTAAACTTGTTCCTCTTTTTAAACGAGTCATATACACGGGACTGAAGGGTGGGAAACCCTTTCCTCGACGGAGACCTCTCTCTTTCTCGCTCGTAGATAGCACATCGCAAACTTTATCAGGCCACAACAGGTCATTAACCAATGTAACTCTCCTCTTGAATAATAGCAATCTCACTGGTCAGCGCTGATTTTATTGCCAATTATTAGCTCGACAGTGTTGTGCTTAGGTGATTTTGAAATTAATTAGATAAAGATGAGATGAAAAAATATATAAATTTATCTTAGATAAGATGACGATAATATAGTTTTCAATCCAAATAAAAGATAAATTTATATGGCGATTCATATAAATAACTTCCAAATAACATTATTTTTAAGACCGCTTATGTAAACACAGTTATAAAAAAAATTTTAATTATAAAAAAGATATAAAAATAAATTTATATTTTTACTTACATAAATTTAATATTTTTACTTATATAAATTTGTATTGCTTAAGTTCTACTACTTATGTATTTTTATGCTATGACTCATAATTAAAACGTTATTCGAGATTATTTAATAAAAATAACACTTTTTTGATCTAAGATGCAAATATAGGCAATATATATTTTTGTTATCTATATATAAAAATAATCGTCAAAATTTCGTCTAGATGATTATTTAAATTTTATTTAGATAACAGCAAACATTGTAGATTGATTTTAGAGTAACTGTGTGTCACTAATTCCAAATATGACATTGATTGATTTTCCTAAATTGACTCTAATATGAAAAATATAAAAAATGCAAAAAATGCAATAGTCAGACGTAACCTATCCTCAAATTATGTGGAAACTAGCTTAAATCATCTCAAAAGTATATGTATGATAAAAATAATGGCGTTGTATTCAGTAAAATAACATGCACAATTACTGCACAGAAAAATACTGTTTATACGATTTTCTTTTATATAGCTCAGGATCACATTGCAGATGAAAACAATGTTAAAGAATAAAAAAACAGCTGCATACATCAGTAGCTACTAATGTTCTTAGATGATTTTAAAATTAGCTAGATAAAGATCAGATAAAAATATGTAAATTCATTCTAGATTTGAGACTTTCGCGGCCATTGGAATCATCAATGCAAAAGGTTTCCGGATGGATGCCGCGTGGTTTAACAGCGTAATGCCGACGTTTCGCAAACGTTGCAGTTTGCATCTTCAGCTGAGAGCTTCGATATTGAGCTTTCTTGGGTTGTGGTTTTGGGTTGGGTTATATATATTATGGGAGATTTTTCATGTACGGAAAAATATTCCGTAATGACGCCGCCTAGTGGTGTGAGTGTATATTAAGGGCAGTGTGCCAAATAGGGTTTGTTTGATAACCTTTGTCGCGGTTGAGGTTGTCGGGATGTTTCAGAATTGTACAATACGACAAAGCAACCAAACTAGCCCCCTCGCAAAGCTATTTCGCCAGGAAACATTGTGAAGCCCTAGAAATTCTAAAACATCCCGACAACCTCAACCGCGACAAAGGTTATCAAACAAATCCTATTTGGCACACTGCCCTTAATATACACTCACACCACTAGGCGGCATCATTACGGAATACTTTTATTATTACGTAGATAAAAAACCTCCCATAATATATATAAGGACCACAACCCAAGAAAGCTCAATATCGGAGCTCTCAGCCCTGAAGATACAAACTGCAACGTTTGCGAAACGTCGGCATTACGCTATTAAACCACGCGGCATCCATCCGGAAACCTTTTGCATTTATGTAAATTCATCTTAGATAAGATAAAGATGTGCTTTTGTTTTAAATATATCTAGATAAAAAATGAAATTATGTGGCAATTCATCTAAATAATTTTTTAGATAATACTATTTAAAACTGCTTATGTAAACACAATTATAAAACAAATGTAAATTACGAAAGAAATATGAAAATATATGTATTCATATTTTTATTTATAAATATTTTTCGCTTACTGCTTAAGTTCTACTACTTAATAAGTATTTTTATGTGCTATGATTCTAAACCAAAATTATCTGAAAATTATTCGAGATAATTTAGTAAAAATAATACTTTTTTTTTATCTAAGATGCAGATATAAATAATACATATATTTATTATCTATATAAAGATAAGATGACGCCAAAGTTTCATCAATATACTATAATTTTACTTAGATAACAGCAAACACTGGTAGCTACAGATCGTACGTATTTGGGATAAAATCGTAATTTAAGTATCTACTATCTCAGAAACTAGAGCCAATTCGGCAAAAGTGTTGTCATTTTTAGATTCAGCGTCCTTAAAATATCTTAAATCTGTTCAAACATCCTTAACAACTAACCACAAGTTTTCTTTTTATCGACTAGTGTATTATTGTATGATCATTACGCGAAATAAACTAATAGAAGCTAATTGGAAAGAACAAACTTGCCGGAGAGCAGATTTGGGACTCAATCTCAGCTTGACTTTGTAATAAGGTAATAAAAAAGCCGTGAAATTCGGACGGAAGAATTCCGCGCTTTCGTACGCGCGAGATGAAATCGTCGAACGCGGATCGCTTTCGAGCCGCAGACTGTACAATCGCGTTTATTTTCGTCCGCCGGTACGTATGTAGCAGAGCAATTGCAATCTTCTACGATATACGATACACGTCGAAGGTCTTGCGGTGGCGTTGTCAAATGTATTTCTCTCGCGTCGAGAAATTCGAAGATTTGCGATTGGTGGAGAACCATCAGATCCGTCAGACAGTTTACAATAACTTGTCTAATCGGTGAACTTTCTACATTCACATTGATCACACATGTCGACTACGATTTTTCGTTTAGTTACAATCCACGTAATTTTTTTGACTGTAAATTTTAAGAGAAAAAAATCATGTAAACTTTGATATAAACCCTGACAGCACACATATCCCGAAGGGCGAAGACGTTCAGAAAACATCCTGAGAATGTTCAAATATCCTCTGGATATCCTCTGAATATCCTCTAAATTTCTTTCGGACATGTTATACTATTAGAGAAGGGTTTATTAATTTTTATCTTTTTTTAATTTTACATAATTTTTATATTTTTATTTATTATATTACTTTTATTTTGTTTCAGTAATAGAAAAGAATTTAAATAATATTGTGAAGAAATAAAATATGAATTTTTGTGTCAAATCTCTCGCTTTTATTATCAATGTCAAAAAATCGGCATAGTTATAAGTCGGATCAAAAATGATTTTAATGATAAAAAAAGATTTTATGAAGAAGCAAGTAGTCACAATAGCGAGAGTAGTCAGAAGCGTTTAATGCAAATTGCCCACGGGACGAATCATATCGCATCGATTTACACAAATTTCGTATATGGTATGTATATTATACTTGCCCAAGAAGTAAATAGTTACAGGGAAAGCAAATCGGAAATGGTTAGAGAAAAAAGTATCACTTTCATTAATTCTATTCTCTCTAATCAGAACTTGTAAAGAATTTTCAAATTTCAAAGCAAAAATTTAAAAACAGAAAAGAGTTTGAGATTTAAACTGCATAATTTATTGCTTAAAGAATTTCATTAGATATAATTAATATAGAAATCACATCACATCTATCTCATTTTAGACATTTATTGCATCAGAAGATGAGATATATCGATATCAGAGTGTTTCTCTATCCAAAATATATATTCATCATAATGTTTGTCACATAATATTTATAAATTATATTATTCTTCCTTAAAAAAATAAAGGTATTAATTACGCGTATTTTGGTACTCACCAACTCCCCGGAAAGCGTTTTTCCTCTTTTAATCCCTTTTTTGAAAAAGCAAAACCGCAAACGGAAAATCCGCACTCGCGCGCGGATGACGACACGTCCCGTGCGGCGGAACACTTCCGGTGCTCGACTTTACGAGCGCGGAGTCTTTAACTGACTGTCAACGGGAGATGAATCGAACGAACAACGTCGACGGAACGACAGAGCAGCCTCTACGTGGACCTCTACGTGGACGTGCGTTCCGTGTAAAAATGACGACGACGTCTCTCCGCCGTCGGAACGGCCGTCGAAACGGCGGTACAAGGGCATCGAAGGTCGCAGCTGCGCGCCACGGCACGCAGGTGCGTCTCTGTCTCTACTCGCTCGCTTGCTCGCACCGCGCATTTGGTAGCGCGCGCGATTCAGAAACTGCTGGCGAACGTGGATGACGTGACGCGACACATGTGCGTCGCCTACGATCAGTGTTGTGCTTAAATTATTTTAAAGTTAGCTAGATAAAAATGAGATGAAAATATGTAAATTTATCTTACAATTAGATAAGATGAAGATGATATTGTTTTAAATCTAGATAAGAAAAAAAATTATATTGTATGGCGATTCATCTAGATAACTTTCAAATAACATTATTCTTAAGACCGCTTATGTAAACATAATTATAAAAGATAAAATATAAATTAAATCCCTATAGCACAACATAACCAAAAGATATTGAGAGGATATCCAGAGAACATTCAAACATCTTCAGGATGTTTTCTGAACGTCCTTGGGATATGTATGCTGTTAGAAATGCCAATTATATTAGATTGACAGTGTTGTGCTTAGATGATTTTAAAATTAGCTAGATAAAAATAAGATGAAAATATATAAAATTATCTTACAAGGGAACGGTTGAAAGTGTCCCTCACCGATTTTAATGAGCCTTGAATATGTTATAGAGCATTGAAAAATATTAAACTTGTGTTTTTTTTAGCGGCGTGCAATTAAATTATGTAAAGGGAAAGTTTTGAAATTTTTGAAAAATTTGACATTTTTAAAAAATTTGATTACATTGGTTTAAAGAACATTAAAAACCATTAAACTTTTATTTGAAATATTTTTTTATATCTTTTACCGTTTTGACGGTATTAGCTAAAAAATTTAAAAAAATCGATTTTTTAAAGCGATGTTTTACCTCCTAAACGTCATGATACGCCGCTAAAAAAAACACAGGTCTAATATTTTTCAATGCTCTACAACATATTCACGACTCATTAAAATCAGTGAACGATATTTCCGACCGTTCCCTTGTTAAATAAGGCGAAGATGATTTTGTTTTGAATATATCTAGATAAAATTATATGACGAGTCACTTAGATAACTTCCAGATAATATTATTTTTAAGACCGCTTATTTAAACATAATTATTTAAAAAATGTAAATTAAATGCCAATTATATTAGATCGACAGTGTTATGTTTGTTAGATGATTTTGAAATTAGCTAGATAAATGAGATGAAAATATGTAAAATTATCTTAGATAAGACGAAGATAATTTTGTTTAAATATATCTAGATAAAAGATAAAATTATATTTCTAGATAATATTATTTTCAAAACTGCTTATGTAAACACACAGTTATAAAAAAATGTACATTAAAAAAGGGATATAAAAATATATTTATATTTTTATTTACTGCTTCTACTACTTCTTGTAGTAGTAGTAGAAATTCTACTACTATGTATTTTTGTACTGACTCATGATTGAACATTACTCTAGACAATTTAATAATAAAAATAACACTTTTTTTATCTAAGATGCAGATATAGACAATATATATTTTTATTATCTATATAAAGTTAAGATAATGCCAAAGTTTCATCTAGATGATCATCTATATAATTTTATTTAGATAATTTTATTTAGATAACTGCAAACACTGTCTACAATACATGATATCATATTTCGAATGTATTGCGCGAAAAGATAAAGACGCGTCACCGGAAGATAAAACGACCGAGAAAGAGAGAGAGGGGGGAAGAAGCGATCTGTTGTTATAATACAGTAGGACAAAAAATCACTTTTTCTTTCTCTCCGAAGTGCGACAATACGTTTCTCGAAGATTTTTATTTGTATTGAATACGATATCGTCATCAGAATTTGTCCAGCGCATCAGAATTTTAAGTAAATTGGACTAAAGAAGATAAAAAAAAAAGATATTTTTGGTAAAAAAAAATGGTATTTTTTACTTTGATTTATATTTGATAGAAAATGGTATTTTTTACTTTTAATTTTTTTACGACATAAAGAAAACTTTCTATAAATATACTTGACGGCATTTGAAAGTATAATTCAAGAGCTTTAAAATGAATTTTAGTTCATAATCGTATAACTTTTTTTCATGTTATAGCTGTTTGGATTTTAAGAGGCTTTTCGTATAATCTGCAGTACAAAAAAGGCAAATACATACTTGCTTGCAAATATATACTTACTTCATTTTTTGCAATGCTCAATTTTTTGAAATATATGCATTTATATATTTAATTTAAATCAATGTTTTCACAATATTGGACATTAGACCTACTTTAATGTGCCGATGTAATAAAATAATTTTTTTGCATCAACAGAATATTTCATTACATTTTTTGTACCAGGAGCAAATAACTCTTCTTTCTTTTTTTAACCTTTTATTTTAACCTATGCATTGTAAGTAAATTTATATTACATTTACTTTTTTATATTTGTTCCTACATATACTTTACTATCTTGTAAATTATACAGAATGTTTAAAATTCAAACAGCCATAACTTGATGAAAAAAGTCGTATGATCATGAATCAAATTCTAAAGCTTTTAAATTATATTTTGAGATGCCGTTGAGAGGGGAGCCTAGTGTAAAGTGGCTAAAAGTTCACGAATTTTCGGAAATTTATTATAAAGAAAGTATTGAATCAATCTTTTTGAAATTTTGAGTATATTTTATTACACCATTGAACTACTAAAAAATATCTTTTTTTATTATAAAAAAAGTCATAAATATTAGAATTATAAGGTCTTATATCCAGCTCATCAGGAAAAAAGTTATTCCGCGCCGGGAATGTAGTGTCTGCTGCTTTCATCTAAAATCAAAAACTCACAAATAAAACTTTAGTTTATGAGTATACGCTCAACATGAACCTATTTTTATAGCGATATTGTTACAATAAAATAATTGTTATTTTAGAGCTGTGTTTAAAATAGTATATTGTGTATCAAGTGCGGAAAGTTGACAATTGGTCACGAGTGCGGGAGATGGACGCACGAGCCGAAGGCGGGTACGACCACCCCACACGAGTAAACAATTGTCAATCCGCACGTGATACACATACTATTTTGTATTACAAGTGCAGGCAAAGTGGCTTTGTGCGCGTTTTCTGTGCGCGAGGTGGCCGATTACACGTCGCCATCTTGCGGCGGCACGGTGCGGGAATAGCCGTGGGCAATGACTTTGAACGCGGCTCAGCCGTAGGCAATGGCTTTGAATGCGGCTTATTCACACACCGCGTCGCCGCTAGATGGCGGCGTGGGAAATCGGCCGTTTTCCGCACAGAAAACACGCACACAAAGTGCCACTTTGCTTGCACGTGTAATACAAAAAATTTTGTGTTCTATTGTGTATTGATTATTGATGTATAAAAAATTTATATTCAGAATTTTCCTATAACAATTTTTTACTTATTTAAACTATTAGGTTGTTCCATATGAAGTGTCCAATTTTGCAATGTAAATTTTTTAAAGCTTTCTTTGTCAATAAATATTATATTATATAAATATCATTATTTGTATATGTTTTATATATCATTTTAAAGCTCCTTTTTATATCTGATTTTATTCTTTGATTTAATTAACTTTGAATGTACTTTTTTAACTTTAAAAAGTTTATTAAAATTGGACATTTCATATATAGAACAACTTAATACTTAAAAATTATTTCCTAATAAAAATGCACATAAAGAATAATCAATTTATTGCGCAAAGTTTAAAAAAAAGAAAAGAATGAATCAACAAAAGTTGCACGCAAACTTAAACCGCGTTATCAATTATGCGTTTAAAAACTATGATTTGTACTCACGGCATGGTCTGCATTCGCGAGATTCGAGTCATGCAATTAAGAGTAATGGCGTGTCAATAATATCAGTCTCATTAGAGTAGGTTAGGCTAGATTAGATTAGATTAGGTCGGAACGTTGTAGTGTACGAGATATGCGCGAAAAAAGATTTAAAACGAATGAATATCGAAGTACGAATCTCATCTGTCAAATGTAGTGTAACTACTTAGCGTACTCGAACGAATTTGAGAACGATGATGTCATTTCAGCCGCTAAAGATCATCCCAGACAGCAAAACCTCTAAAATCAGGACATAAGATATCGTAAAGGAGTCACTAAGATATGTCTTTTAGACATTTTAACATTATATTAAACATCATATTAAAACGTCTTACGTCCTGTTTTTAGACGTGATAATATTTAGAATCATGCTGGGTCTACACCTAATCACTACTGTACAATGTTAGTGTTGTTATATTGATATTGTGTGTGTGACAAATTATAAATAAAATTATTAATAAAATCAGTAATAATCTATCGATTTCCTTATGTTTATATTAATGCGCTACGCACATTTGTCTAGATACACCCTCCATCGATCTTTACCTCTTTCAGTGAACGACTTCAGAAAATATAGAAATATATTTAATCTTGCACCTTGCATTTGTGAATTCAGATAAATTCAGATGTATCAGAAATTTTTTCGATTACACGATTGAAAGCTAATTTCAGAGTATAGTTTTCGACCGTTTACACTATTCACTCGCACTCGAACGAGCTACAAGTAGGATTATTATCCTTATTAGATACAAACCCAGCATCGGATCTTTCCACCCGGGGGAGATAATTCGCCGGCGTACGTTCCTGGAGAAAGCAAGAAATTTTTTCGATTGGTACACGATTGAAAGCTATAACTTCAAAGTATGATTTTTGATCGATTTCTTAAAATGTCTTAAAGATTTTTTAATAATGTCTTATGCACCAATTTTGGACACAGTGTTATTTGGAACTTAATCTTACACCTTGCATTTGTGAATTCAGATAAATTCAGATGTATCAGAAATTTTTGGTGCACAATTGAAAGCTAACTTCATAGTATGGTTTTCGACCGTCTACACTATTCATTCGGACGAGTCACAAGTACGATTATTATCCTTATTAGATGTAGACTCAGCATCGGTCTCTCCACCCGAGGGAGATAATCCGCCGGCGTACGTTCCTGGAGAGGGGAACCAAGAGATTCGCCGCGAGAGGCGCAGCGTCGCGACGCTCTTCGCCTCGCTCTCGCACGCGCCGCAGATTATGCCGCATTGCTGCAAACGCGCTTCGCCATCGCGACGCGACGCAACGCCGGGTCAGCGGGACGACAGGCTCTGCGCCGGAAGACCAGCGGCCGCGGCGACAGCAGCGGCAACGGGACGACAGGATGTCGCAGCGTCGCCGTGGAAGACGACGAGGCCCGGATAAGTCGCGAATGAGTCGGAATTAAAAAGAGAGAGAGAAAGAGAGAAAGAAAATATAAATAAAAGAGAAATATATTCTCTCTCTCTCTGACGCTCACCTTGATCCCCAATCAAGAGCCTCCGACTTATAATCAGAGATAGACGACGGAACGAAAACATGAACGTCCGCCGGCTGCCCGGCTTCGTATACAACTACAAGCTCGCGACGCTTCTCCTGGTGTCCGGTCTGTTCCTCGTCGTTTACCTGCTTCTGTATTGGGGTGTGATGTGCACAAATCTCGAGGCCTGGCGTCACGTGTCCATCGTGGTGAGTTCGCCGCCCGCGAATTGCTCCGACGCGGTGTGCGCGAATCACAGAACCTCACTACGATCCTTGCGCGCGCTCGACGGCACGGGATGGAATGTATAAATATGTCGGGGCCGGTGTAAAAGTGCGAGCGAAGGGGTGAGAAATCCTGCGCCGGCGAAGGGTTGAGGGAGGACGCACGCGCGTTCTACTCTACTCCAGCCTCCGGCCGCGCGTGGGAAGAGCTGGATCGCTCGTCTGGCGGCGAATTCGTACACGTGACCGAGTGACAGTTCTTATTACATTCGAGAATTTTTCACTCTGTTGGCAAAATTTCACTTTTACAGGGTTTTGCGAAATACTTGGCCAACTTTTAGAAAGTATATGTACAGGGTGTTTCCAGGTTAAATAGCCAAACTTAAAATACGAATTTAGGACCTCAAAACAAACAAATATTTTATCTAGAAGTTTGCTCGTAAACGCTTCCTTGAAGAGATATAGGCTTTTGAAATTTTAAACTATAGGAATGAATAATATTGAAATAATTTAGATTTATTCTCTTTATTGCTTTACAGTAATTAATTTAAAATATTTATCTTATAAAAAATCGCTATAGTTTAAGATCCTAATTTTTAGCTATTTTCAGGATTGACATAATCAAATGCTCAGAAATCGAGAAAAAAACCAGAATTTCAACAAATTATTATTACTTTCATTAAATTATTTGGTGAAGGTTAATGTAATTTTGCAACATTGTTCTCTCTAAATTTCTTGGAGTGAAAACTGAACAATCTCATTTCAAAAGAATGGAATTTTATTCCAAAAGAGTGAGATTCTACTCTTTTGGAGTAGAATTTCACTTTTTTGGAATGAGATTGTTCAGTTTTCACTCCAAGAAATTTAGAGAGTTCTTTAAAGTTCCAGTTATACATGGAAAAAAATTTTAAATGTACGGTACTATTTTTTCGATATTTTTAACGTAATATAATCACTTACTCAGAGTAACGAATTTTTATAAGATTATATATAAAACTAGCAGAAATTTAAATTGCAATAACTTTTAAATGAGTTAGTGAATTAAAAGCCAAATATTAACAGTAGCTTTAATATCAAAGTAGAAACAATCTATATAATTTTTATCAATTTTGTACCATTTTTAAATGTCTCCCATACATCCTTAATTAAAGATTTTTATTTATAGGGGCATTTAAAACATATATTCACAACTTACTGATAACGAAGAGATGCTAGTATTAATGTCAATGTGTATTAATGCTTGTGATTTTATGAAATCATCCGAATTTTTTAAATAGTTTGACAATCTTTACTCCATTGTTTCAATGGCTATTTTCAATTAAATAGCAGCCAATTTGAACATTTCTTATAAGTTAAGTCTTTATTTATTTAATAATTGATAAGTACTTATTTAATAGGTATATATAATTTTTCTTTATTTTAACGTGAGGAACGTCCTAAAATTTATTAAAGTATTTTGTAAACAATCTCTATACCGGAAAATTGTCATAATAATCGTATTATTCATTGTCCCTTTGACTTAAACCTTCGATAAACCCAACTTTGAATTTTAAAAATGTATTAAAACTTTTCTCCGCCCGCAAATGCATAAAGAGTTTTTTATTGCGCAGTTTGATTTATAGTACCCAGGTATGCACTGATGAAAAGGTGAAAAATTATACATCGACAGAAAGTTAAACTTGTGTCAGGAGAGATTGTCGGCCGGCGAACAAAAGATTTGACTGGCAAATTGATCAGAGCATGATTAGTATTTTTGAAAAGGTCAGCGATAAAATAAATGTTTACGTGAAATTGTAAACGCGTTTGTCGTGATAAACTTGTCGCGTGAATGAAAGACGTCAAGTATGTATTTGGCCCAAAACTGTGTTCCTTGGCAAACTTAATTTAGAAAAATCGATTATAAATAGACAGCTTAACTCTTTAAAGACTGTATACATTACTTATTAATAACATTTATTTATTGACGAGTATGTAGAAACTTATTGATACGAACTTACTCGTAAACTTGATTCATTCAATGATAATTTCTCTCTCTTTTGCAAGGCTGTACGTTCCGATAACCCGAATAACCGCGAATAAAACTCCACAGATATCGATTCCCATAAAATTTTCCTAATTTCGTCAGGATCGATCCGCACTCTGAATATGACATCTCTGAAATGGTTTAAAATACTTTATGTATGTCAATTTTTTCACCGAATTAAATCAACTGTACTCAAGAATGTTATTTAAATGATAATATAATATGTAAAGATATAATTTTAATTGTACATATACTATATAAAATAATTTATTATAATCTCTTTAAATATTTCAATTTACATACCAAAATGTGTAAATGACTTAAATTATAACAAAGAATTATTAATTTTTGCCACAAAAATAGTAAATTTTTTAAAAAAATATTAAAAATTTTAATAAGTGCGCTGAAATGTTCTTTTAAAAAATTATTATAATCATCTACAGACTTCTCTGCAATTTGTGGAATAAAATCACTAAATTAATAAAACTTTTTTGCAAGCAATAAAAAGTAGTAAAAAGAAATAGACTGCTATTAAACCTAATTAGACAATGTCGATGAAGTCTTATATGACTCAAGCCTTACATATGTCATTGGTTATTACATTTTAACAGCATTGTCGCAGTGTAGAATTAAGAAAATCGCTTTACGTAATACTTAACTGAAACACGCGAGATCGTAGGACATGAACAGCGACATATAACATCTGATACTCTTCTAAGCTCTTTGTCGCATATGTTCGTTTAATTAAAAACAATTTAATTCTATCGAATTATTATACTCTAAAAATTTCTGTAATTGATATTTGATTTATTTTTAATTTATATAATCGTAATAATTTATTAAATTATCTAAAAATATTTTTATCGTATTTAAAAAAGAATAAGAAAGAAAGATAAAAGCGAATAAATATTGCACATATATATATAAAATGTTCTAATAAGAGTATAAATAGTCTTTTTTATTTCTAAAATTAAAGAAGATAATTATATTTTTCAAATTAATAAAAATTATAAATAATAAAAATACATCAATCCAATAGTAAATAAAATTTTAATTTAATTTAATTTCCAAAGACTGGAAAATATGACTAATTTTTATCACTAAAATGTGAATAATTTCGTTGTAATTCCTGGAAATACAATTTCATAAAATCAAATTCCTTTTTTCGCTTCTTCGTTCACACTTTCGCACACTTCTGCGAGAAATTTCGCGATAATACGAACCTTGAAATGAACATTTACTCTTGGAAAAATACGTGAGACAAGAGAGATAATTCATTTCGTCTCAATTATTTAAGAAATCGCTATGGCAAAAAATGCGCGGTAGACACGCGCATGTATACAGAGTGTTTCTTAAACATATGTTAAAATTTCAAGGGGTGATTTCTTGGGTCATTTTATGAAAATTTATACCTCTAATGATTTTTCGAAAATTGCTTCATTTCAAAGCTACAAAACCACAAAAATTTACAAAAAATTAATAAAAAAATGATTAACAAAATTAATAAATTTACAATATTTTTTTATTTATAGTAACAACCAATAATAACAGAATGGATATGCTACACATTCCGGCATCATATCATATCGCCCTGTATCTTCGAAATAAATTTTCGAAAAATCATTAAAGATATAAATTTTCATAAAATGACCCAAAAAATTACCCCTTGAATTTTTGACATGTGTTTAAGAAACACTCTGTATATATAGGGGCCGCAAATTAACGACCGTTCCCTGTTCCCCTTCATCATTAAGACCGATTGGGCCGACTAAAAATATCGTATGAAAGCAACTAGTCTGTGTATGTACGTATAACATCATGACAACGCGGTTATCACATGTGTACAACGAACGCGAATAATATGTGGTACGCAAGAGTATATATGTGACAGCGCCTACGCGCGTGAGAGAGTAATATTCCTCCATTGCTCTTGATTCACCGGAGCACAATGTGTAACAAAGAAAGAAGCGAGCACTAAAATATTTATTCATCCTATTTACATTCGGTTATTTTTGTAGCAAAATATTCAAGCGGATGCGGATTCGATACGTATCCTCTCGTTGCATATCATTATTGTGTAAATTAATTATTAAAAGTTAAAAAAAGAAAATATATATATATATATATATATATATATATATATAATATGAGATGTATATATATATATATATATATATATATATATATATATAATATTTCTCTCTATATCCTTTCCTGAGAAGTTATACTCCTCCAAAAGAGGATTTTTTCAAATTTTAAACAAGTTTAAAAAATGAAATTTGGTGGATAATTTTTACTAGTATATAAAAAAGATATTTATTAATATTTTTCACTAGTAAAAAAGATATTTATTAATATTTAAAAAATATTTATTTATATTAGTAGTTTTCACTAATAAAAAAATATTTAATAATATTTTTAAAAAAAGATATTTATTAATATTTTTTAAAAAAGATATTTATTAATCTTCACTACATATATCCCTCTCTCTGACAATTTTCTAAAGGAGGAAGTGAAAATTTATTATTTTCTTCTCGAAAACTATTGAGTTTACAAAAAATAAATAAATAAATATGTTTCCAAATTTGTGAAGAGTACTATATATATATATATATATACATATTTATTTGGGGGATTCTATCCTTAAGGGGATGCTGATTAGGTCTGTTTTATCGACAAAGATTATTTTTATTTAACTCTTTATTAGCTATACGAAATGAAAAATCTTCGTATAAGGGGATGAAACTAACAACTTTTATTCAGTTTTCTATTAGAACTTTTTAACGAAACCAGAATGTGTAAATGTGTCATCTAAAAGTATGAGTTAGAAAGCTTGATTCCTTTAGAAACTTTTTTATTTTTTTTTATCTTTTTATTTCTTTTATTTATTTATTTATTTATTTATTTATTTATTTATTTTTTGTAAACTCAATAGTTTTCGAGAAGAAAATAATAAATTTTCACCTCCTCCTTTAGAAAATTGTCAGAGAGAGGGATATATGTAGGAGTATATGCTTATATGAAAACACCCCCCTTAATTTTTGACAAAAAATCATCTCTTAAAATTTTTTGCACTTATTTAGAAAAATATCCTGTATATATTTATATATTTTGTAAAATAATATATTTAAATTAAATTAAAATTATAATATATTTAATTAAATATATTATAATATATTTAATATTATATTAATCGATATTAGTACATTAATGTTAATTATTAATTAATATTACATATTTTAATAAGCGTATAACTTTCGTAATTTTCGTTTTAGTGCAGCCAGCATCGAGACGGTACCGCGATGGGAATTCTCTGCGAACCATTGTGCGCCGAAAAGGGGATACATTCTCTGGCATGTGAAACTCTCCATGCGGGCAAAGAGGCAGTTTTCTCCGCGCATTGGGAAGCGACTCGGCTCGTGTTCAAGGCTTCAAGGTGATTTTTTTATTATATATACAGTATCTTCCATAAGTTTGGAAACACCTTATCTTTTACAGTTAAACAATTGTATGGTAACGATCTGTGCAGATTTTTTGTATGAATAAATCATAAAATATTTAAATGACATTTTTATTTATGACAGATCGCTGCCATGCGATTGTTTAACTGTAAAATGTAAAGTGTTTCCAAGCTTGTAAAGAGTACTGTATGCAATAAATAACAAATGTCCATTTATTAGACTGTTTTTTGTTATCACGATTAATAATATTTCAAATAATATACTGATAAAAAATCTCATTAAGTATATATATTCTTGCATGTTACGAATATTTAATTAAAGAATATTTTTTTAGAGAATTTTTCTCTTAAATTAAAAGGATCCCTTTGACAGATCTGTACAGATTTTTTGTATGAATAAATCGTAAAATAAACGTAAAATATTTAAATGGCATTTTTATTTATGACAGATCACTGCCATGCAATTGTTTAACTGTAAAATGTAAAATGTTTCCAAATTTGTGAAGGGTACTATATATATATATATATACATATTTATTTGGGGGATTCTATCCTTAAGGGGATGCTGATTAGGTCTGTTTTATCGACAAAGATTATTTTTATTTAACTCTTTATTAGCTATACGAAATGAGAAATCTTACTAAAGTTAAAGTATTCATAATAACAAATGTGTATATAAACAGAAGAAAGTTAAATAATTACAGTTTTTTTATTATTTAGATTAGGTTGACCCAATACAAAAGACCGATAGAAAAACTAATTATTTAGTTTATATGTATATATATATATGTGTGTGTGTGTGTGTGTGTGTGTGTGTGTGTGGGTGTGGGTGGGTGTGTGTGTGGGTGTGGGTGTGTGTGTGGGTGTGTGTGTGCGTGTGTGTGTGTGTGTGTGTGTGGGTGGGTGGGTGGGTGGGTGGGTGGGTGGGTGGGTGGGTGTGCGTGTGCGTGTGCGTGTGCGTGTGTGTGTGTGTGTGTGTTTGTGTGTGTGTGTATGTGTGCGCGCGTAGTAGCCCAAATTTGTTATTATGGATACTTTAATTCTAGTAAAGGATTTTTCATTCTATACAGTTAATAAAGAGTTAAATAAAAATAAGGTATTTATAGTACTAAAATTATTTCCTTAGGGGGAAACAGGGGATGTATGGAATTAAATCTCTTGTAGAGATTATTTCAATTTTAAATCTTGGCCGTGACCAAGTAAAATTTGGTGCTTTGTGCACAGGTATTTAATTCTAACAAAAAAATTTAGTTTCGTTGGGATAACACACTGTCATCCGCGATTTGGCTTTTATTGCCTGTCTTATACATTATATTTATATTTATATTACAGAGCCTTGTTAAACTCTTAATTTATATAATTTGTAACAGCTCTTTAGAAAATTTTAATCTACAAATAAAAAGGCAATAAGAGCTAATTAAGTTCTATACTAGAATTATATTTGTGAAAAGATTTATAACATAAATTATTAAATATTATACAGAAGTAAATTCGTACGTTTCGGTTGTCTTTTTCAACCTTCTTCAGCGCATCAATTAAAAATTAAAAGATTAGTAGAAATTAACAATAAATTATTCATCACTGTCATTATAATAAAAATATACGGAGTCAATTAAGTTATATGCTAACACCCGAGATCAACGCAATTATAAAGCAAGAACATTTTTAGTATATATTCTATTCCTCACAACGTCATTATATGTAATCGTCGCGAAACAGATCTCTCGCTAATTGTTCTGTTAGGAGGTCGGTTGCAAATCTCAATAACAGCCATTGTTAATGTGTCTATAAAATCATAAGTATACAAAAAATTAACATTGAAAATAAGTAAATTAATAAAAATGGACTTACAGTTAAATCGAGTAAGATGTTATATTGTGACGTGGAGGCTTTCAGATGTTGATAGCTCGAGGTAACAATAACGTATGATTTATAACTCTCAGAGAGACGACCGCACAACTGAGAAAATAGTTAGTTGTTTATGTTTTTTAACTTTCAAATCTTTGGTAGTCTATGTATAATGTCGTCATAAATTACTGGCAAGCCATCAATATCTGTTTTTAAATTGAGACTGTTATTTTGCCTTTTTATAAATATTATCTCTGAAATCAATCTTTTATTATATTGTGTGATTCTTTATCAAGTATTTTTACATCGTCTCAACAAAATTCATGATTATGTTTTAATCCATGATCAGTGATTACCGATTTTTTTACATTTCTGTGTATATTAGATCGATGTTCAGATATTCTAGTAGATAATTTCCTACTAGTCTGACCAACATACGATGCATTGCTCTTAATTTATACACAATGGCTTAAAGGCGTTTGTTTATCAACATTATTACATATATAGCAGAGAAAAGTATAGAATCGAAAGGATCTGAATAACTCAGTTGGAAGAGCAGTCGCCCGGCAAGCGAAAGGTCTCGGGTTCGATTCCCGATTCTGCGACTTTCGGATCTATATTTTTCTCTCGCATTTATTTCCTTAGGGGGGAACAGAGGATGTATGGAATTAAATCTCTTGTAGAGATTATTCCAATTTTAAATCTTGGCCGTGACCAAGTAAAATTTGGTGCCTTGTGCACAGGTATTTAATTCTAACGAAAAAATTTAGTTTCGTTGGGATAACACACTGTCATCCGCGATTTGGCTCTTATTGCCTGTCTTATACATTATATTTATATTTATATTACAGAACCTTGTTAAACTCTTAATTTTAATTTAAAGTTAAACAATTTATGTGCGAAACATTTTTTTGTAAAAGACATCTTTAATAGCACAACATATCGCAAAGATATTCAAAGGATATCCAGAGAACATTCGAACATTCTTATAGGATATTCTCTGAACGTCTTTGGGATATGTGTATAGGAAATAAGATTTTTAGAACATTAAAATGACCCACTCTATATATTGTATAGCATAAGAAATTTCAATACGAATGATTTTTCAATTCAGGACCAAAACATCCTCGGAGCAATTTGAGTCTCTGTACTGGATGGACGCGACTGGTTTGCGACACTTTCCATCCGAAGACGACTTCATCATCATGATCAAGGACTTGATTATCAATAAACTGAATATGAGCCTCGCGCGACATCAATTGGAGAGACTTGCCCGATTGCGAACACATCGGATAGAGACTGAAACGAAGAGACGTCAATTGGAGATGGAGAATCTCTGGCCGTTGCTGCAGGAGAACGAATATCTGATGATGATCCTGTACGAGGACAGAGACGTGTTTCCGCAACTGATCGGCACGTGCGGCACCTTTTACGCGGTCGAGTACGTCAGACCGATCGAGACACCCACGACGGTGCTGGCCCTATCCGACTCGAAACCCGAATGGGCCAAAAGGCTAAAGCTCGCTGTGATGATTCTTAATTTGCTCGAGGAATTCGAAGCGGACTTCCCCGAGCCGCTCTATCTCTGCGACGTGAAGATCAATCATTTTGGCTTGCCTCTAGGTGGGCAAAAATTAAAATTTTTGGATCTAGACGCGGTCTTCCCGAAAACTATCATTGATCGTGTAATTGCTGATGGTAAGAGCTGCGAGAAACACGAGGACTGTGATTACTTCGACTGCCGGTCGGTCTGCTCCAAAAATAAACGCTGCGAATCGCCGGTTCTCAATAATAACTTACAGGTAATCGATTCGTTAGGTTAAAATAAGTTGACAATAAACAATGACAAAATTACATTTGAGCTTTCTTTAAAGAGTTACAATCAAATAATCGAAAAATTTATTTGAAGTAAAATTTATTTTTATTTAAGTTGAAAACCATAACATAAATTAACTAATGAAAATAGA
Organism: Nylanderia fulva; assembly: GCF_048542155.1. Lineage (NCBI taxonomy): Eukaryota > Metazoa > Arthropoda > Insecta > Hymenoptera > Formicidae > Nylanderia > Nylanderia fulva. The sequence goes on from NW_028190311.1 coordinate 25,794, forward strand.
CAATAAGGTTAAAATTACATAAGGTGTTTAAATAATGCGTCATTAACTTGAATGAACAAATTAGTACGATTTAACAGAAAATTTCTCACTCGCTGCCCTTATGGAAATTTATCACTAGTAAGTCCAATTAATCACTTATTTCGAGTACTTAATTGGCTGATATACAGTAATTTCTACAGTAATTAAATTATTGAGTAATTCTACAGTAATGATATATAGTAATTGAATTATTGAGCTTCTAATGATTATATACAGTATTAAATTTCCATAAGGATGCAGCATCGACCTGTCTATTAAAGCAAAACTCTTTAAAGAAGAGTCTTTTTCCTTTCAAACGTAATTTTGTCATTCTTTATTTTCTTAATTCTATAATAGTATAATTATTGGATACGCCATTTTGAATTTTATTTAATTTATTATCAAATTTCGTCGCAAAAGTTAGAAATATATGTGTACTTGCAGATTATCTGCGAGAAAATCTTTCTCGGTTGGACGCTTTCAGGAACGATAATCATTCCTGGATTACTAATGTCAGAACATACCACCAGCACTTTAGCGGTGTTATTGAGACAATGCTCCAATCCTGATGGCGACACGACGCATTTGCCGCGCGCGGCAGCGACTGACAGCTTGAAAAAACGACTTTACAACATGCTGAGCGAGATGGAACAAGAATACTCAGCGCTTGTGTGAAATAGGAAACATATGAGAAAGACGATGTTGAGAGGGAAAAATCGCACTCTTTCGGCGCACAACAATAAAAACGCCGCGAATTTACGATTGAATAAGATACAAACGATTTATTTATCGAGATATTATTATAATTTTTTTCGTACAGGGTGTCCCATAGAAAATTGTTGAAACTAATCAGCTGTCGTTTTTTAATGCACGCAGTTATTGAGAAAACAAAAATTGTGTTGGAAAGAGGCAAATCTGCAGTTTTTAATGCATATAAATAAAATGTTTGTATATCAGTTTATTTTATTGATAAAAAGTAATGAAAAAGGTGTTAATAATCACATAAAATCACACAAATGTGTTTTCGTAAAAAAACAGAATTTTGTACAAATTTAAATGGTGCGCACTTCGAAAATATTATTTATCATTAGTTTACATATGTGATTTTATTAGCACTTTTTCCATTATTTTTTCAATAAAATATACAAACATTTTATTTATATCGATTAAAAACTGCTTTCCTCTTTTCTCAACACAATTTTTGTTTTCTTAATAACTGTATGCATTAAAAAATGACAGTTGATTAGTTTCAGCAATACAGGAACACGTAACCTGTATATTATCGAAATCCTACGTAACGCCTGTATTCGTTTAGTTTAGCAAAACTACGATATTAACAATCAGGAAATTTTCGTTTCACACTGCAGAAATAACAAAAAAGTCTAATAGAAGACTAGTGATACCAAAGTGAAGATAATATAATCTTATAATAGCACACATATCCCGAAGACATTTAGAGAACATCCTGAGGATATTTGAATGTTCTCTGGATATCCCCTGAATATCTTACGGATATGTTGCGCTATTAGAGAATAAATGTAGAAATTATAGACTGCGTGCATATTGAACAAAAGCTACACCAAAATTAGAAAAAGAGACAATGCTTTGGGAAGTATAGTTTCCTCTCTCAAATAAAAGAGTAGAGGAGAATATATATATATAGATATTTTCTTTTTCTAATTTTAGCACACATGCGCAGTCTATATTTCCTATGTCTATAAATAATACAAAGTTATTTATAATTAAGAGATATTTACCTTATAGTTGTAGGACATAAAATATTGTAAGATCACAACGGTGGATTTGTCAACAATTGTGGATGTTAAAAATCCGAAAAAAGAATAATCGATCAATTATGAAAAGGAATGCGCTTAATTAAAAGCTAAAGAGCAAGTTGTTTCTAGAGTATTGTTATGTATGGACACGTATAAACAAATTATTAATTATATACATTATAATTATATTACTATTCGTTATACACTTATTATTAGTACTAGTGGAATCGCACGATACACTTAAAAAAAAGAAACAGAGTGCCTGATGTGTTGTACTACTTTATATTACACTTTATTCTTTTAACTTTAAGTTTATATGTATGTACAACGAAGATCAGTCAAAGTGCCATTATGAATTCGAAATAAAGAACAGAGGAGCCATAAAAGCTTACGTAACAATCTTGCTGTTTTCCCAATTTTTTCATTCGTCCTCTCCCACTGCTCTTTGCCACTTTTTTGAATGAAGTTTAAAGCGGGGAGCACACACTTTTGCATAAGCGCATAAGCAGATGCATAAGAAATTCGATTGGTTGAATTTCTTATGCATACGTTCATAGACCAATCAAGATTCTTATGCTTACACTTATGCGCTTATGCAAAAGTGTGTGCTTCCCGCTTTAACAATTTTAAAACAATTCTGCCAACATTGCACGCGTGCATTTGACATGCGCACTGCCCCATAAGTGACATATTTCAAATATTTGCGACATATATTAAGGGTCGACAGGTCGGTCAGCCAAACTCCGAATTGATGTTGGAGACCTCGCGCGGTGACAACGCGAAACTCCGATTTCAGTGTTGCCAACGCCGAGAAACCAATTCTCAGGTTTTATGTAGTGGTGCATGTCTGTACACGTACATACACCATTGCATTGCTCACGCGAACACACCGTAGAGAGACAAGGACCGATAATCACGTGTACTCCTTGTTCCTCTACCGTGCCGGTATACGCGAGATGCCGCCTGAAAATGGCCTTCCGTAGCAGAAGGCAGTAGCGTAGCAAGGCTAATAAGTACCTACTTTTTGTAAATTTTATATATGCTTATGCACATATGTGCGTATATATATATATATATATATATATATATATATATATATATATATATATACATATATATGTATATATATTATATAAGGAATATGTTGATTATTCTTGATTTCTTTTTGATTATTGATGCTATTGTATAATTTGCTCCAAATACTTATAACGTGAAAGAACGTTGAGTAATGTATAATCAATGCAAGGATGTTCAGTATATATCATCCAGTAAATTAGAGTTCAAATATATCAATATTAATTTTTTTATAATATATATATATATATATATATAATATATATATATATTGGAATATAGAAAATTGATAAAAGATATATTTCGGCGATTTAAAAATTTTTTAATATATTGAAAATATTTTTACTACATACACTATATATAAGTGTAAAATAATTCAGAAAATAAATTTAATAAAAATCTACATACCAGCTGTGTGCATGTGTGCAATTGATTTATTACTTGAAATTTATTTACGAAATTATTTTGCATTTATATATTTATAGTGTGTGTAGTTGTAAAATAATTAAAATATTTTCAATATCAAATTTTTAAGTTTATCGCCTACATAAAAAATATATTTCTATGATTTTCTATATTTCAATATATTATAAAAAAATTGATATTAATATATTTGAACTCAAGTTTTTTACGTGATTAAATATTCTTGCATTGAGCCATCATACGTTACTCGTAAGTTTTTTCACGTCATAAGTACTTATGTAGCAGAGAGAAAGAAATGAGAGTTATACGCAATGTAACATCAATAATCGGAAAAAATCAAGATAACGGTTGTCATATCTGTGTATATATATATATATATATATATATATATATATATATATATATAAACTTATATATTATATATATATATATATATATAATATTTCATTTATTTATAAAATACATTTTCAATTCATATTAAACCTGAGTGATATTTTCTATATGCTTATGCTATCCTCCGATCTATCCCTAACAAATTAAGAGGTGTAATTGCATTATTATCATCAATTATTATCTTATACTTTTTACCTCTAATTTCTATAAAATTTAATTCATTATCATTTTATCCTTTAAATCAATATTTATTTTGAATTTTCATTAATATTTTTATTCTATTAACATGAGCAGGAGCTCAACCTATTGAAATACCTTTTATCATTATTAGACAAATTTTATCATTATGTTACTTTCTTTATTTTATCTTATTACCTTTCCTAATAAAAATTTGAGATTTAATTATTTTTAAATAAATATTAAAAAATTTATCATTATAAATAAATTTAAAATATTAAAAATAATTATATTTAATACTTAAATTTTTTATAAATTACTATTAAATTAAGGTAATGATCTTGAATTTAAGTTTATGTTTTGAAAACATATTAAAGAAATTTTAATTTTTTATTAACTTTTAAACATTTAATTTTTTTTACTAAATTATTATTTATAATATAAATTTAAATCCAAAAATTAATAAAATATAAACTAAAATTATTGGTAAAATAATTTTCCAACATAAATATATTAATTCATCATATCGTATTCGAGGAAGTATTCCATGTATAAAAATTACTATTCTACATAAAATATTAATTAAAATAAAAGTTAAAATTATTGAATATTTTAATAAATTTCTAAATATATAAATTCTAATTAATCTAAAAAAAATAATTATTCGATATTCAGATAAAAAAATTAATGTAAACCCACCCCTAAAATATTCAATATTAAACAAAATTAAACAATCATATATAGTAGGCCAACTAAACGAGCAAATAAATAAGATGTAAAAATTTTTTTATTAATAGTTAAATCATTAAATTAACATTCCGTTACAGAATCGATATAAATTGTAAACGTTTCGACTGCACTACAGTCTTTATCAATACATAAAAATTAAATATTAAAATATAAAGTTAGATGTTAAAAATACAAAGTTAGTTAAATATTAAAATATAAAATTGAAACGATTCTTCGCTGTTGACCAATAGATATGCAAGGCGATTGGTCTGAGATGCCAAGTTATGCGACATTTGAGCATGCTACGGATATAATACGCGAATTAAATCAATGTCAGAGAAAATTAAAAAATCTTTCAACTTACATTATCGTTTTAACAAGTCCTTTTCCCCGATATTTCAAGTGTGTGTTGCGAAGTCTGAATACCAAATGTCAAAATAGAGAGCGTGATGTATTTATTTATTACCAATGTTTTTTCTAAATTATGATTCAGCAAATTTTTTAAGTATGTCAAAATAACTACTGTCTAACAATTCGGTGTCTGTATTTAAATTAATTCCATTTTTCTGTTCTTTAATGTGGATCATTTCAGATATTAGTCTTTTATGGTAATTCTTTTCATGATCCATAATTTTAATATTGTCCCAGTCAAATGTATGTTGTTCGTTTAGAATGTGTTCCGTGATAACCGAATGTCTAGCAGAGTCTAATTTAATATTAATTCGCGTATTATATCCGTAGCATGCTCAAATGTCGCATAACTTGGCATCTCAGACCAATCGCCTTGCATATCTATTGGTCAACAGCGAAGAATCGTTTCAATTTTATATTTTAATATTTAACTAACTGTATTTTTAACATCTAACTTTATATTTTAATATTTAATTTTTATGTATTGATAAAGACTGTAGTGCAGTCGAAACGTTTACAATTTATATCGATTCTGTAACGGAATGTTAATTTAATGATTTAACTATTAAAAAAAAAAAAAAAAAAAAAAAAAAAAAAAAAAAAAAAAAAAAAAAAAAATTTACATCTTATTTATTTGCTCGTTTAGTTGGCCTACTATATATGATTGTTTAATTTTGTTTAATTTATACGAGCCTATCATTAATTAATTTTAATAAACGCTGGCCTTATAATGCGTGTGACTAATTACCCGTTTAAATACCATCGTTTTAATTCTAGTTTTATTTATAACTATTTTGGTCTAGAAACGTTAAAACATTTTAAATCTTGGCTAAATTTTAATTATGCGATAATTAAGGCAATGTCGAAGTTGAAATTTTTAAGGGAATGTAAGAGATATTGTTTGTTTCCCAACCATTTGCGTAATTTCTGTAACAATAAATTTGCTTTCTACCACTATAAATCAAAAAATAGGATGCGTGGTTTGTTGCATAATATCAAAACTGAAATTCTTAACATAGAGATATTTGATTTATATAGAACTTTAAACTCACTTAATAAAAAACGGTCAAGGCAATTCCAAATTCTCCAAAATCTTTTACCATCTTATATCTGGCAGGAGATTTTAAATCACCATTGCAACTCCTTTTCTTTGTTCAATCATAAATTATATCTCGTACATAAGAAAAAATTCCTATGGCTACGTAAATCGCATGAAACAGAGTACATTAAAAATATTGATCCTATCGAATTAAAAACAACATCATCGACAAATATTGTTGATAACACTGTTTCTGCCAACAGTTTTCGTTATGCTACACATAACCCTTTACAACAAACTAACCAGAAATGGTTTATTAATTTAACTGATAAAAAAATTCCCCCCAATGTAACCAATCTATTACAATTGGGAGGTGAATTTAGTCTCCCAGTTAACTTAAATAAAAAAGTAGCTATACACGAATTCATCAAAGATATAGAAAGCAATTCTAACGGGATCAGAAATCTTACTTCGATTCGTAATGCTGCCATTCCACAATTTTCATTATTTTTAAACAATAACGACAAAAAAACGGACATACAAGAAAAATTATTTCACATGCATAAAGACACAATTAAATTCTGCAATCAAAATCCTAATATTTTATTTACTAGAGCAGATAAAGGCAGCATTACAGTCGCACTAGAAAAAGAATTTTATATAAAAAAAGTTGAGAGTCTCCTAGAAGACGATTCTACGTATACCATAGTTAAAAACAATCCATCAACAAAAATAGAAAAGGACCTCAATATTTGTTTAAAAAAATGGTTGAAAAAAGACTTCATCAACAAAAAAGAATATTATTATTTATTTTCAAGCGACTCTCTTCTTCCTAAAGCTTATGGGCTCCCCAAGATCCACAAGGAAAATATTCCTTTTAGATTAATAGTTTCCTCAATAAATACTTCTCTATATAATATTGCTTCTTTCTTTCATAAAATTTTAAAAGATAGCCTTCCTAGAGCGGACAGTTTTGTAAATAACAGTTTTGATATATGCAACATTCTATCAGGGAAAACAATACAAGATACCGACACAATAGCTTCATTGGACGTTGTTTCATTATTTACTAATGTTTCCGTAGATCTTGCATTAAACGGTATCAATAATAGATGGCATTTTATAGAGTCACACACAAAGATCCCCAAAAATGAATTCATAGGTATGATAAAATTTATATTAACTTCTACATTTTTCACTTTTAATAACATAACTTACAAACAAATTTATGGGACTCCTATGGGTTCCCCACTTTCTCCGATCATTGCCGATATAGTCATGCAGGACTTGGAAACATTAGTAATTAGTAATTTAAATTGCGAAATGACCTTCTATTTCCGTTATGTAGACGACATTATTTTATGCACTTCCGCTGACAATATTACATATGTTTTGAACGAATTCAACAATTATAACGATAGACTACAATTTACATTGGAAAAGGAGGATAATCGTTGTATAAGCTTTTTAGACATAATGATCAAAGTAATAGATAACAAAATTTATTTAGATTGGTATCACAAAAAGACATTCTCAGGTAGATTACTTTCATTTTTTTCAAATCATCCGACTTGTCATAAAATAGGAACAATTTATAACTTGGTAGATAGAGCTTTATTACTATCACATCCGCAATTTCACAAAAAAAATATAGAGAAAGCTATTAACATTTTGCTATCCAATGGTTATCCTCTTGATCTAATTTTCACAGAAATAAAACGCAGATTAAAAAATCTCTCAACTAAGAAATTTAACAAGCCTAATAATAACAATATAACAGATACTAATAATACTAATACTAACATTAAATATTTTGTCATACCATATATAGAATCAATATCTGAGAAAGTTGCTTCAGCAATAAGAAGACCTGACGTAGTGGTAGGATATCGTTGCATTAAAAAATTGAATGACTTCATAAAAGTTCAAAAGGACAAAAATAATTGCCCCACGAATTCTAACGTTATCTATAAATTGAATTGCAACGATTGTGACGCCACATATGTCGGACAGACAAAAAGACAGTTAGGAACGAGACTTAAAGAACATAAAAATAATATTAAATTAGACTCTGCTAGACATTCGGTTATCACGGAACACATTCTAAACGAACAACATACATTTGACTGGGACAATATTAAAATTATGGATCATGAAAAGAATTACCATAAAAGACTAATATCTGAAATGATCCACATTAAAGAACAGAAAAATGGAATTAATTTAAATACAGACACCGAATTGTTAGACAGTAGTTATTTTGACATACTTAAAAAATTTGCTGAATCATAATTTAGAAAAAACATTGGTAATAAATAAATACATCACGCTCTCTATTTTGACATTTGGTATTCAGACTTCGCAACACACACTTGAAATATCGGGGAAAAGGACTTGTTAAAACGATAATGTAAGTTGAAAGATTTTTTAATTTTCTCTGACATTGATTTAATTCGCGTATTATATCCGTAGCATGCTCAAATGTCGCATAACTTGGCATCTCAGACCAATCGCCTTGCATATCTATTGGTCAACAGCGAAGAATCGTTTCAATTTTATATTTTAATATTTAACTAACTTTGTATTTTTAACATCTAACTTTATATTTTAATATTTAATTTTTATGTATTGATAAAGACTGTAGTGCAGTCGAAACGTTTACAATTTATATCGATTCTGTAACGGAATGTTAATTTAATGATTTAACTATTAATAAAAAAATTTTTACATCTTATTTATTTGCTCGTTTAGTTGGCCTACTATATATGATTGTTTAATTTTGTTTAATTTATACGAGCCTATCATTAATTAATTTTAATTCAATATTAAACCCTGAAACTAATTCTGACTCACCTTCGATAAAATCTATAGGACTTCGATTTAATTCAGCTAAAATCCTAATAAAAAATATAATAAACAAAGGATATAAAACTACTATATATCATAAATAAAATTGATAATTAATAAAATCAAAAAAAGAATATCTCTCTCTTATTAATATAATAACTAAAACAATTAAAATAAATCTTACTTTAAATGATAATATTTGTGAAACTGATCGTATTGCCCCTATTTTTGAATAAATCGAATTAGCTGATCATCCCATAAAAATTATAACATACCCTCTAATAGTTATAAAACAATTATTAATAAAATAGAATAATTTAAAAAATAAATATTAGTAATGTAAGGAAATACTAATCATATTATTATTAAAACAAATCTAATTATAGGACATAAAAAAATTATAATTAGATTTATATACATAAAATAATTCTTTATTAAGTAATTTAATAGCATCACTAAAAGATTGAAATAATCTTATAAATCCCACCTTATTAGGTTCTTTACGAATTTGTACATATCTTAAAATTTTTCGTTCCAATAAAGTTAAAAAAGCTACCCCAACTAATATAATTAATAACAAAATTAACAATCTTAATATATTTAACGCACTATAAAAATATAATCTTAAATTTTGACAAATTATTACTTGTATAATTTTTTTCTATTATACATTATTTAAATTCTAAATTTAATACACTTAAATTCTGCCAAAGTAATTTTATTTATTTACATATATTTAATCAATTAAATTTATTCATTAAAAAAAATATAATTTGAAAAAAAGTCCTTTCGTACAAAATTTTCTTAATTTTATTATAGATAGAAACCGATCTGGCTTACACCGATCTGAACTCAAATCATGTAAAATTTTATTAGTCGAACAGACTAAAATATTAAACTTCTTCATTTAATTTTTATTTTAATTCAACATCAAGGTCGCAATCATTTTTATTAATATAATCTTTCTAAAAATATTACGCTGTTATCCCTAAGGTAATTAATTTTTATAATAATTATTATAAAAAAAAAAAATTTTCTTAATTTAATAATCAATCCTTTATAAAAATTTCATTAATTAATGTTAAAATTATCTTTAAATTAAAGTTTATTTTATTTAATTATCCTCCCAATAAAATATAATCATTAAAATAAAATTTATTTCCTTAAATAAATTTAAAAATTATATTAAATTCAATAGGGTTTTCTCATCCCATAATTTCTTTTAAGAATTTTAACTTAAAATTTAAATTTTAAATCTACAAATTGAAACAGCTTTAATTTCATCAATTCCTTCATTCCAGTTTTCATTTAAAAAACAATTGATTATGCTACCTTTGCACAGTCAATATACTGCGGCTATTTAAAAATCACTGAGCAGAAATAATTTTAAATTATCAAAAAACCATGTTTTTGTTAAACAAGTAAATTAAAATTTTAATTTAATAAAATAAATTTGCCTAATTCTTTAATTATATATACATATATATTTTAAATTTAAAAATTTCTATATAATTAATATAAATATATTTATACTATCATTATTTATTAAAATACTTAATTTAACTCATTTTATTCCGAGAAATTTAAATTATTCCAATAAACAACAAAATTTAATAATCCCTGATACAAAAGGTACAATTAATAAAATTTATTTTTATTTAATTAATTAATTTATTTTAAATTTTCATTTACATTACTTATATCTATAATATTTATTTAATTTTTTTTAATACTTCAACAATTCAAAAACTAACTCTATTTAATTTTTTATTATAATTTTATTTAATTAAAATAATCACACACACAAATCATATTAAATTTTTCATAAATATTTAAATTTAATTTTTTTTTAATTTTAATAAATCATATTAAATCATTAATCTTTTCAATGTAAATAAAATATTTTTAAATAAACTAAAATTTTTTTTTATTTTAAATACATTTTCCAATATATTTACTTTGTTACGACTTTTCTTACAAATCATAATTAATAAGAACGGCGGGCAATTTGTACATAATTTAAATATAATTCAACTTATAAATTTTTATAAATTTACATTTAAATCCTTTTTAAATAATAAATTTAAATATAATTTACAAAAAAAATATTTTTCAATATAACTCATCTAAATCTTAATAATTCTACATTTTGATTTGAATTTAATTTATAATATAAATTTATAATTAAAATCTCTTAATTTAATTTTCAACAATATATAAAATATTTATATTAAGTTAATCCATTTGTGGATTATCAAATTAATCAACAAGTTTTTCTAATATAATAAATTACCGCCAAATTTTTTATTTTTAATGCTTTACATTTAATATTTAATTAATTTTATTTTTATTTAAATAATAGGGTATCTAATCCTAATTTCTTTTTAAACTTAATTAGAAATAAATTTTCCAAAATAAATTTTTTTTATTAACTAAAATTATTACATTTCACTATAAATAAAATTAAAAAAAAAATATTTAAATCTCCTTTTTATATTCTTTAAATTATTAAAATTATTTATTCTTATCATCAGTTTAACCGCAATTGCTGGCACCTAAATTTATTAATAATATAAATAAAATTATCTATTATAATTTTTATTAAAATAATTATTTTAAATATTAATTAATCATTAAAAATTATTTAAATTTTTAAAAATTTTTTTATAAAAATTTATTTATATTCAAATTTTATAATTAATTTATAGAAAAAAAATTATTTCCCTACCTTATTCACTAATTTATCATATTTATCTAATTCATTTATTTTTTAATCAATATATAATTTAAATTAATATTAAATTTAATAAACATTTAATTTATATATTGACTAAAAAATAAATATGACATTTCCTACCACATTCACTAATTTATCATATTTATCTAATTCATTTATTTTTTTATTTATTTATAAAATACATTTTATAAATAAGTAAAATATTATACAGACAATTTATTACATAAATTTTTTTATAAATATAATAAATTATTTATTATATATATTTTTATTTAATTATTTATATAATAATTATATTTTAATATAAATTACGCACACGGATAAGAAATATTTTACATTTGCTCATCCCATATAAAAATATAAAAGTAATGGAAATTAAATTTTACATTAATTTATACTAGTATTATGAGGTAGTTAATACATGAAAATCATATAAGATGAATTCTGTACATCGATTAGCATAATATGATCACAAGTCAATAAATGATTTTGCTAATATATTATTTTGAATAAAAATTAAAAAAATATAAAAACAAAAAGAATGAAATTAATAAATTTTCTTCATTCTTTGTTTTCTTCTTCTATTAATTATTTTTTCTATTATTTGAATAAAAGATGTATCATGTGTAATAGATTAAATAGATAGATAATTTATATAAATATATAATTATACGTTTTGAAATTTATATATATATATATATATATTTATATATATATATATATATATATATTAATTTCAATATATACATATATATAAATTATTATTTATCTATTACATATGATACGCCTTTTATTCAAATAATAGAAAAAATAATAGAAAAAAACAAAGAATGAATAAAATTTATTCATTTTATTTTTATTTGTTTTTATAAAATTTTTATTCAAAATAATATATTAGCAAAATCATTTATTGCGACTTGTAATCATAATATTACGCTAATCGATGTACAGCATTTATCTTATAAGATTTCCATATGTGTTACTACCTCACAATACTATTATAAATAAATGTGAAATTTAATTTGCATTACTTTTATATTTTTATATATAATGAGCAGATGTAAAATATTTCTCATTCGTGTGCGTAATATATTGGTTTTTGTATTTATACTGATTTTACACATATCAAATGCAAGAGAGACAAAGATAGAATGATACTCTCTCCTTGTCAAGCTGTCAGTATGTTACCACGAAAATTTCCCCATGAGTATAGATCTAGTGAGATTTGTTCATCCCAAATATTACATAAAAAGAAGTTACGTAGCTTCGTGAAATATTTTTTAATATATTCTTTATATAATAAAGCAGGGAGACAAAGAGTCAAATTTTGCATTATTGCTCTTAAAAATTTATAATAAATTAAATACGATCTCGTGGCTAACCCAACCTTACCCGCTGCTAGCTGCGCATCTCCCCAAGTTATATTATGAATTTTATATTTATCTTTTTTCCAAAAAATCGATCTTTGTCTCCCTGCGGACAATCCTACTGATTAAGAATATCGTAAATTTAATAAGATTCATTAAGTATTTTGGCTAATATATGGGATGAACGAATCCGTAATTCCCGGCCGGCCGATAGGCGTCTCCACCATGTCGCCTGTCGACCCTTAAGGGTCGACAGGCGACATGGTGAAGACGCCTATCGGCCGGCCGGGAATTACGGATTCGTTCATCCCATATATTAGCCAAAATACTTAATGAATCTTATTAAATTTACGATATTCTTAATCAGTAGGATTGTCCGCAGGGAGACAAAGATCGATTTTTTGGAAAAAAGATAAATATAAAATTCATAATATAACTTGGGGAGATGCGCAGCTAGCAGCGGGTAAGGTTGGGTTAGCCACGAGATCGTATTTAATTTATTATAAATTTTTAAGAGCAATAATGCAAAATTTGACTCTTTGTCTCCCTGCTTTATTATATAAAGAATATATTAAAAAATATTTCACGAAGCTACGTAACTTCTTTTTATGTAATATTTGGGATGAACAAATCTCACTAGATCTATACTCATGGGGAAATTTTCGTGGTAACATACTGACAGCTTGACAAGGAGAGAGTATCATTCTATCTTTGTCTCTCTTGCATTTGATATGTGTAAAATCAGTATAAATACAAAAACCAATATATTACGCACACGAATGAGAAATATTTTACATCTGCTCATTATATATAAAAATATAAAAGTAATGCAAATTAAATTTCACATTTATTTATAATAGTATTGTGAGGTAGTAACACATATGGAAATCTTATAAGATAAATGCTGTACATCGATTAGCGTAATATTATGATTACAAGTCGCAATAAATGATTTTGCTAATATATTATTTTGAATAAAAATTTTATAAAAACAAATAAAAATAAAATGAATAAATTTTATTCATTCTTTGTTTTTTTCTATTATTTTTTCTATTATTTGAATAAAAGGCGTATCGTATGTAATAGATAAATAATAATTTATATATATGTATATATTGAAATTAATATATATATATATATATATATATATATATATATATATATATATAAATTTCAAAACGTATAATTATATATTTATATAAATTATCTATCTATTTAATCTATTACACATGATACATCTTTTATTCAAATAATAGAAAAAATAATTAATAGAAGAAGAAAACAAAGAATGAAGAAAATTTATTAATTTCATTCTTTTTGTTTTTATATTTTTTTAATTTTTATTCAAAATAATATATTAGCAAAATCATTTATTGACTTGTAATCATATTATGCTAATCGATGTACAGAATTCATCTTATATGATTTTCATGTATTAACTACCTCATAATACTAGTATAAATTAATGTAAAATTTAATTTCCATTACTTTTATATTTTTATATGGGATGAGCAAATGTAAAATATTTCTTATCCGTGTGCGTAATTTATATTAAAATATAATTATTATATAAATAATTAAATAAAAATATATATAATAAATAATTTATTATATTTATAAAAAAATTTATGTAATAAATTGTCTGTATAATATTTTACTTATTTATAAAATGTATTTTATAAATAAATAAAAAAATAAATGAATTAGATAAATATGATAAATTAGTGAATGTGGTAGGAAATGTCATATTTATTTTTTAGTCAATATATAAATTAAATGTTTATTAAATTTAATATTAATTTAAATTATATATTGATTAAAAAATAAATGAATTAGATAAATATGATAAATTAGTGAATAAGGTAGGGAAATAATTTTTTTTCTATAAATTAATTATAAAATTTGAATATAAATAAATTTTTATAAAAAAATTTTTAAAAATTTAAATAATTTTTAATGATTAATTAATATTTAAAATAATTATTTTAATAAAAATTATAATAGATAATTTTATTTATATTATTAATAAATTTAGGTGCCAGCAATTGCGGTTAAACTGATGATAAGAATAAATAATTTTAATAATTTAAAGAATATAAAAAGGAGATTTAAATATTTTTTTTTTAATTTTATTTATAGTGAAATGTAATAATTTTAGTTAATAAAAAAAATTTATTTTGGAAAATTTATTTCTAATTAAGTTTAAAAAGAAATTAGGATTAGATACCCTATTATTTAAATAAAAATAAAATTAATTAAATATTAAATGTAAAGCATTAAAAATAAAAAATTTGGCGGTAATTTATTATATTAGAAAAACTTGTTGATTAATTTGATAATCCACAAATGGATTAACTTAATATAAATATTTTATATATTGTTGAAAATTAAATTAAGAGATTTTAATTATAAATTTATATTATAAATTAAATTCAAATCAAAATGTAGAATTATTAAGATTTAGATGAGTTATATTGAAAAATATTTTTTTTGTAAATTATATTTAAATTTATTATTTAAAAAGGATTTAAATGTAAATTTATAAAAATTTATAAGTTGAATTATATTTAAATTATGTACAAATTGCCCGCCGTTCTTATTAATTATGATTTGTAAGAAAAGTCGTAACAAAGTAAATATATTGGAAAATGTATTTAAAATAAAAAAAAATTTTAGTTTATTTAAAAATATTTTATTTACATTGAAAAGATTAATGATTTAATATGATTTATTAAAATTAAAAAAAATTAAATTTAAATATTTATGAAAAATTTAATATGATTTGTGTGTGTGATTATTTTAATTAAATAAAATTATAATAAAAATTAAATAGAGTTAGTTTTTGAATTGTTGAAGTATTAAAAAAATTAAATAAATATTATAGATATAAGTAATGTAAATGAAAATTTAAAATAAATTAATTAATTAAATAAAAGTAAATTTTATTAATTGTACCTTTTGTATCATGGATTATTAAATTTTGTTGTTTATTGGAATAATTTAAAATTCTCGAAATAAAATGAGTTAAATAAAATATTAAAGTTAATGTATAAAAATTATTTTAAATATTTATTTGAAAAAGATATTTTAATCCACTTTTATGATATCTAGTTTTTTTTATATAAATTTAATTTATATATAAATCATTTACAATTAATTAAATTAATAATAAAATTTAATTAGTAAATTTATATAAAAAATTTATGGAATTAACTATAAATTATAATTAAAATATTTTATGAATATAAATGATTTAAATAGAAAAATATTTTTTATTTTTAAAAATTTTTTATAAAAATTTAATAATTTATTATGGAATGGATTATTCTAATTTAAATATAATAATAATTTGAAAATTTGATTTAATTAAATAAAAAAATATTTTAAATAAATTAAGTATTTTAATAAATAATGATAGTATAAGTATATTTATATTTATTATATAGAAATTTTTAAATTTAAAATATATATGTATATATAAGTAAAGAATTAGGCAAATTTATTTTATTAAATTAAAATTTTAATTCACCTGTTTAACAAAAACATGGTTTTTTGATAATAATTCGAAATTATTTCTGCTCAGTGATTTTTAAATAGCCGCAGTATATTGACTGTGCAAAGGTAGCATAATCAATTGTTTTTTAAATGAAAACTGGAATGAAGGAATTGATGAAATTAAAGCTATTTCAATTTGTAGATTTAAAATTTAAATTTTAAGTTAAAATTCTTAAAAGAAATTATGGGACGAGAAGATCCTATTGAATTTAATATAATTTTTAAATTTATTTAAGAAAATAAATTTTATTTTAATGATTATATTTTATTGGGAGGATAATTAAATAAAATAAACTTTAATTTAAAGATAATTTTAACATTAATTAATGAAATTTTTATAAAGGATTGATTATTAAATTAGGAAAAAATTAGGAAAAAATTTTTTTGATAATAATTATTATAAAAATTAATTACGTTAGGGATAACAGCGTAATATTTTTAGAAAGATTATATTAATAAAAATGATTGCGACCTTGATGTTGAATTAAAATAAAAATTAAATGAAGAAGTTTAATATTTTAGTCTGTTCGACTAATAAAATTTTACATGATTTGAGTTCAGATCGGTGTAAGCCAGATCGGTTTCTATCTATAATAAAATTAAGAAAATTTTGTACGAAAGGACTTTTTTTCAAATTATATTTTTTTTAATGAATAAATTTAATTGATTAAATATATGTAAATAAATAAAATTACTTTGGCAGAATTTAAGTGTATTAAATTTAGAATTTAAATGATGTATAATAGAAAAAAATTATACAAGTAATAATTTGTCAAAATTTAAGATTATATTTTTATAGTGCGTTAAATATATTAAGATTGTTAATTTTGTTATTAATTATATTAGTTGGGGTAGCTTTTTTAACTTTATTGGAACGAAAAATTTTAAGATATGTACAAATTCGTAAAGAACCTAATAAGGTGGGATTTATAAGATTATTTCAATCTTTTAGTGATGCTATTAAATTACTTAATAAAGAATTATTTTATGTATATAAATCTAATTATAATTTTTTTATGTCCTATAATTAGATTTGTTTTAATAATAATATGATTAGTATTTCCTTACATTACTAATATTTATTTTTTAAATTATTCTATTTTATTAATAATTGTTTTATAACTATTAGAGGGTATGTTATAATTTTTATGGGATGATCAGCTAATTCGATTTATTCAAAAATAGGGGCAATACGATCAGTTTCACAAATATTATCATTTAAAGTAAGATTTATTTTAATTGTTTTAGTTATTATATTAATAAGAGAGAGATATTCTTTTTTTGATTTTATTAATTATCAATTTTATTTATGATATATAGTAGTTTTATATCCTTTGTTTATTATATTTTTTATTAGGATTTTAGCTGAATTAAATCGAAGTCCTATAGATTTTATCGAAGGTGAGTCAGAATTAGTTTCAGGGTTTAATATTGAATATTTTAGGGGTGGGTTTACATTAATTTTTTTATCTGAATATCGAATAATTATTTTTTTTAGATTAATTAGAATTTATATATTTAGAAATTTATTAAAATATTCAATAATTTTAACTTTTATTTTAATTAATATTTTATGTAGAATAGTAATTTTTATACATGGAATACTTCCTCGAATACGATATGATGAATTAATATATTTATGTTGGAAAATTATTTTACCAATAATTTTAGTTTATATTTTATTAATTTTTGGATTTAAATTTATATTATAAATAATAATTTAGTAAAAAAAATTAAATGTTTAAAAGTTAATAAAAAATTAAAATTTCTTTAATATGTTTTCAAAACATAAACTTAAATTCAAGATCATTACCTTAATTTAATAGTAATTTATAAAAAATTTAAGTATTAAATATAATTATTTTTAATATTTTAAATTTATTTATAATGATAAATTTTTAATATTTATTTAAAAATAATTAAATCTCAAATTTTTATTAGGAAAGGTAATAAGATAAAATAAAGAAAGTAACATAATGATAAAATTTGTCTAATAATGATAAAAGGTATTTCAATAGGTTGAGCTCCTGCTCATGTTAATAGAATAAAAATATTAATGAAAATTCAAAATAAATATTGATTTAAAGGATAAAATGATAATGAATTAAATTTTATAGAAATTAGAGGTAAAAAGTATAAGATAATAATTGATGATAATAATGCAATTACACCTCTTAATTTGTTAGGGATAGATCGGAGGATAGCATAAGCATATAGAAAATATCACTCAGGTTTAATATGAATTGAAAATGTATTTTATAAATAAATGAAATATTATATATATATATATAATATATAAGTTTATATATATATATATATATATATATATATATATATATATATATATATACACAGATATGACAACCGTTATCTTGATTTTTTCCGATTATTGATGTTACATTGCGTATAACTCTCATTTCTTTCTCTCTGCTACATAAGTACTTATGACGTGAAAAAACTTACGAGTAACGTATGATGGCTCAATGCAAGAATATTTAATCACGTAAAAAACTTGAGTTCAAATATATTAATATCAATTTTTTTATAATATATTGAAATATAGAAAATCATAGAAATATATTTTTAAATAGGCGATAAACTTAAAAATTTGATATTGAAAATATTTTAATTATTTTACAACTACACACACTAGAAATATATAAATGCAAAATAATTCCGTAAATAAATTTCAAGTGATAAATCAATTGCACACATGCACACAGCTGGTATGTAGATTTTTATTAAATTTATTTTCTGAATTATTTTACACTTATATATAGTGTATGTAGTAAAAATATTTTCAATATATTAAAAAATTTTTAAATCGCCGAAATATATCTTTTATCAATTTTCTATATTCCAATATATATATATATATATATATATATATATATATTATAAAAAAATTAATATTGATATATTTGAACTCTAATTTACTGGATGATATATACTGAACATCCTTGCATTGATTATACATTACTCAACGTTCTTTCACGTTATAAGTATTTGGAGCAAATTATACAAGTAGCATCAATAATCAAAAAGAAATCAAGAATAATCAACATATTCCTTATATAATATATATACATATATATGTATATATATATATATATATATATATATATATATATATATATATATATACGCACATATGTGCATAAGCATATATAAAATTTACAAAAAGTAGGTACTTATTAGCCTTGCTACGCTACTGCCTTCTGCTACGGAAGGCCATTTTCAGGCGGCATCTCGCGTATACCGGCACGGTAGAGGAACAAGAAGAACACGTGATTATCGGTCCTTGTCTCTCTACGGTGCGTTCGCGTGAGCAATGCAATGGTGTATGTACGTGTACAGACATGCACCACTACATAAAACCTGAGAATTGGTTTCTCGGCGTTGGCAACACTGAAATCGGAGTTTCGCGTTGTCACCGCGCGAGGTCTCCAACATCAATTCGGAGTTTGGCTGACCGACCTGTCGACCCTTAATGGAATCATTTATTGCTTCCATAATTCACAATAAACGTACATATTCGATCGTGCGTGTAACTCATGGAAAAATCAAGAAACTTTAACTTATTTAATATATATATATAGTTGAATTTATTTAAAAATTGAATTAAAACTTCTTTCAAAATTAAATTAAAAATTATTAGAAAATATAAAATTAAATTATAATTTCTAGGAAATAGGTATATGAAACTTTTTCATAAACTACTGCTTGCATGATTCCACAAATATTTTTAAAGTTATTGCATATATGACTTTTATCATAAATATTATATACAGGGTGGTTCAAAAGTTTTCTTTGCACCAACTGATTGATCTTATTATTCCGTGCATAAAAATATTAAGGTATAATAAACGAAAACTGAATATTTTACAAGATATTTATGTCAAAAAATTGGTAACTTCAAACCTTTTTATTATATAACTCAAAAAGTATATATTTAATGAAAAAATGTTTTATTATGCTGTTTTGGAAAGCTCTCGAGATAAGCTACAAAAATATGTAATAAAAAGTAGGGGGTTCTATTAAAAAAAATTAAATTAACCTTGAAATGCTCTCTAAATTAGACTCATGAGTCAAAGTCAAAATCACCATCAAGTGTGTTATTTTGAGCCCTACAATTTTTGTATTTAACATTTTTTCATAGGATCACTATTTTCAGAAATAATTGACCGTTACCAGACTTTTGAACCACCCTGTATACGTATTATACAGGGTGATTCATTTTAATCGTCCCAGGCAAATATTTCGTAAAAATGAATAAAACTAAAAGATATGAAAAAAATGTTTCAGACAAAAGTTATTTTTTGACTTTGAGGGGGACATAAGATGGTATCATTGATTTGACTTTAAATAATCATTTGAAGGTCATGTAAAGGTCACCTTCAATTTCGCTGGAACCTACTATTTTTCTCATCATATATTCTTGGAGTTTATCTCAAGAGCTTTTCAAACACTATAATGAAGTATTTTTCTCTTAAATATATACTTTCAGAGTTATTAAAGTTTGAAATGTACAATTTTTTAACGTAAAATGTAAATATCTTGTAATTAAAATAATATTCGCAGTTTTTGGTAATCATATACCTTAATACTTTTATGTACGCAATGTTGAGACCAATCAATTGGTATAAAGAAAACACATAGTTATTGCTTTTAAAAAAGTACGTAGCTATATATGCATTGTTGCAAATTACATTTTTTTTTAAATCATCCTGTATATGTACATATATGTTATAAATATATATATTATATTAACAATTATACATATAATTTATTTAAATTATTATCAAAATATTATTATTATTATTATTATATTGAATATATTAAATTGTTAATGGTAACAATAATTAAATGATTAAATTCAATTTTATTGCAGATGATTCGCGGAAATAGGATGAAATGAAATCAAAATTGCGAGCATGTTATCTACAAAAATTCTAACTAAATACTTCTCGTGATTTACAAAAGAGGTCGTCTCTCACATAAATTCCCTAGAGTTCCCTAAAAATTATTTCTAGGGCCTCTAGGCTGATCGAGAACCGAGCCTTCTGCTTGATGTTCGCGTAATATTTCGTCTGTAAAAGAATCCAATATTCATTCGCGTTATGGCGACGAAATTCCAGCTCAAGATCGGTGGATATCCCGCGGAATACGATGCTGCAAGACACGGACCGTACGATCCTGCGCGCTATTATGGAAAACGTGAGTTTGTTTCTCGCACTTTTTGACATACTAGAGGCTAGTATAGGTTCTCTCAGCTATGATAAATAATCTTATGTAATGAGCCTTTATTTAATGCAGCTGACACTTCGTTCTGGGATCTGAAGCTCAACGAGATCCCCGCTTGGCTCACGAGACGTCAGAAGACTCCTCAGGCGTTCGCGGCAGCGTGTTCAAGAGGTACATAATTGCTGTACACCAGCAAGAGAGGAGTCGAATTTTTATCGATCAAAAATTGCATAACTGCTTATCTTCAATAATATTAATATATATATATATATATATGTATATTAATAATATATTATAATTATATATATATATGTGTGTATATTTATAATATATTATAATTATATATATATATATATATATATATATATAACAATATTTTATGCATAATCAAAAATATAAGGAACAAGGAACAAATATTAGCGATTAGGAATAAAGAATAATGAACAGTTCAACACACAATAAAAAATATAAGCGATAGATGTCATAGATTGTACATAATCTAGAAAAGTTAAGTCAGTTGAGGGAAAGCGGTTTATTTTAAGATCTTTGATTTCAATAATATTATCATCAATATTATCATCTTCACAAATTATTGAGATAAAATTATCTGAATATTTGTGATCAAAATTTATGACTGATAATTGGGAATGAGGCTGTGTTCTGAAATTCACTACTAGAATTGTACTGATGAATTCGGAATAAAATAATTTTTTACTATTTTATCGATGAAATTCTATCATTTGTTCTTTGGTTTTATTCTTTATTCTTTTATTGTACGTTGAATCATTGATTTTTGAAGATTGAAACAATTATTCTTAAATCTTTATTCCTAATCACTAATATTCGTTTCTTGTCCTTATATTTTTGACTGTGCGCTTTACAATTACAATGAAACGAAAAGACTCTGATACTATAGAATATTCCAAGAGGAAACTGACAACTTCTAGAATTTACAGGGTGTTCCATAGGAAAATACTGAAACTAATCAACGGTCATTTTTTAATGCATGCAGTTATTAAGAAAACAAAAATTGTGTTGAAAAGAGGAAAGTCTACAGTTTTTAATGGATAGAAATAAAATGTTTGTATATTTTATTCAAAAAAAGTAATGAAAAAAGTGCTAATAATCACATATGTAAATTAATGATAAATATTTTCGAAGTGTGCACAATTTGAATTTATACAAAATTCTGTTTTACAAAAACTCATAAAAACTTATCCTAACATGTCATTTTTAATGTTATCTACGATCCTTTTAATAGCTGCTATTAAATCTGGCACTGTTGAAAATATTTATTATTAGTTTATGTGATTTTTTGTTATTAGCATTTTTTTCATTATTTTTTATCAATAAAATAAACTAGTATACAAATATTTTATTTATATCTATTAAAAATTGCAGGTTTTCCTCTTTCTAACAAAATTTTTGTTTTTTTAATAACTGCATACATTAAAAAATGACAGCTGATTAGTTTTAGCATTTTCCTATGGGACATTTTGTATTTTAGAGGTCATTCTATGCAAAAAAAATAATGTACATTATAAGTATATTTGACTTGATTATCGAGATATGAAAAATTCTTGTTAGTAACACATTGCTCAATCTTCTGATTTATCATCTCTGGACTCTTTTGTGTGGTGTAATAAGATGATAACCCAGAAAATTGTCAACAATTAGTTAATAGAATAATAGAGACCACAGATAGTATTTTTATTGAATTTAACCAAATTAATTGATTATGATCCATGTTCTATCAACGAGCAGCACCATGTTTGCAAGTAGAAGATGAAAATTTTGAACAATTAATATGATTAAGAGAATAATATTTGCATAAAAATTATGTTTGGTATTTTTCATCTATTATAATATTATTAAAATTATTAATATCTCGATAACTCAGTCAAATTGACCTATAGTGTATATGAACTTTTTTGCTTGGACCGAATGCTAGATTATAGAAGTCTGTTAGTTTTTTCACTTAACATCTTTTACACAGTATAAATTTAGATAAGAAATGTGCAACAAGCTTGTTTTAAAAACATTGTTAAATACAACAAACTTGTTTTAAAAAAGTACAGTTTTATATAAATCATGATGCATGCATTTCCTGCTTTATATTCTTTATCTCATCTTTCAAGATCTACTAAAAATGAAGATGTAGAGCAAAATAAATGAACTTAATTGATTTGCTAAAGATGGTCCAAAGATCTAAAATGTTCAAATCAAATGAACAAGATTTTAAAACAAATTTGTTGAGCCTAATTTCTGTGCCATCTTACTAGTCTGTTTCTTACCTGATATTATTATTATTATGTTATCTCTGTTTTGCAGCATTCTGGCGTTGGCAACATAAGTATGTACAACCCAGAAAAAATGGTATAGCTCCATTCTTCCAAGTGGCAGTTGGTTGTATGATTGCATTCTATGTAATGAATTACAAAAAATTACGTAAGTAGAAGAAAATAGATAGATAATTTCGATATAAGTACATAAGTGTATAATGCTCTACATGATTTTATTTCAGGTCATCACAAAAATTACAAATATCACTAATTGTACTATAGACATCTTGCAATTGATTTGGTCAGAATAGAAGGAATTTATTGTATCAATTATTCGGAAAAGAGATATCCAATTATTTAGAATGTATTTAAATAAACATTCTTAGTATGCACAAATTATGATTTGTTATGCTAACTATATCAATTTCCTTATCAATGCATAAAATAACAACACAATTAAAATATAAGATTAAAAATAGCTTTTATAACTTATAACACTGACGAGATACTGTTAGTATCTCGTCAGTGCTTATAATAATTATTCTCTTTAGTTAATTTATAATATATATAATTAGTCTCTTTTATATTTTACAAGTTATAATATTATATCTCACATAAAAGGATAAATTTTTTAATTAAATGTATAAATATGGTGGCCGATTTTTTAATAAATCAAAATATAATGTCTTAAATTTTACTATGAAAGAAATTAAAAACATTTAACTCTAAAAATAATTATATATTTTGTATGCAATACAGAATGTTAAAAAATTAGATCGAAAAAACTATAAAGGAAGGAAGAAAACTTTAAAATAAATATTTTTTGTTAACACTAATTTTTACGCGCTATATTTAGTTTTAATACTACATGATATGAGATGATATAAGTTATTTATATCTTATAATAAGATTTGTGACTTTTCAATTTGTCACTTTTGTATTAAAATTCATGGAGGAATTCTTGAACATTTACTGTAAAAAAAGTGAATTATTTTTATGTATTTGTTCCGTGGTTTTGTTTAAGATTAAAATACAATTTAATTTTGTCACTTATATGTTTGTTTATTTATTATTGAATCTTATATCATACCATGTAAAACTAAACATAAAAACGTCATAGAGAAAAATAGTATTAACAAAAAATGTTTTTTAAATCTATTTCCCCTCGAAAATTGGTCTAATTTCTTAACACCCTGTGTAAAAAGAGTATTATTATATAATTAAATATTAATTAAGTAAATATATATAAAAATTTTAAATCTTTATTTTGGATTTTTACTATACAATTTATATTTATATTATATTGTTTATACATATAATTATAATTCATCTACATATAAGAGTAATAAAGAAAAAATTATATGAGCAGCGCGGTATGAAAAGTACAAATAAATTTATTATAAATCAACAATACTAATTTAAGAATAAACGTTTTGATCCATTTTTTTTAAATCTTTAGCACCGTATTATTGTAAGTCCACAATAGATATTTAAGCCCTAAAGGCTCGTCTACAATAGCAGTCATAAAGTCGTAGAAATTGACCAATCACAGTCGATTATTCTCCCGAATTTCAACTGTAATTGGTCAATTTCTTACGACTCTACGACTGCTATTGTAGACGAGCCTTAAGACTTAAAAATTGACTAATCACAGTCGAGTGTTTTCTTCATACTTGATCGTGATTGGTTAATTTCCTAAAGTTTAGAGTTTAAATTATCCATTGTGTGGACCTGGCCTAAGGTTGGATCTACAACAGGTGTAGTAAGCTCTAAGGGTGCGATTACATGGACGCGCGGAAACGCGGAAACGCGGAAACGCGGAAGAGAAAGTAACTAAACTTTACTAGAGTCCCGCATTTCCGCGCGTTCCGTTCCGTCTGTTTTGATTGCCTTATATTACATGGAGCACATTTTGAGCGGAAAAGCGGAACGGGGAATTATAAAATATTAATATTTAACTATATTTATTGATTAAAATGCTTGTATTCAATAGATAAGTTGAAAAGATAAACATATTAAAAGGAATTACAATGAATTAAGTAAATATAAATTTAAAAAATTAATACAAATGTCTATTTGTCACTATACCGTTCCGCTTTTCCGCTCAAAATGTGCTCCATGTAATATAAGGCAATCAAAACAGACGGAACGAAACGCGCGGAAATGCGGGACTCTAGTAAAGTTTAGTTACTTTCTCTTCCGCGTTTCCGCGCGTCCATGTAATCGCACCCTAAGCTTTAAGAAATTCACCAATCACAGTCAAGAATGAGGGAAATAATCAACGGTGATTGATCAATTTCTTAAGGCTTAGAGCTTATTACACCTATTGTAGACCTTAAATCATCTATTGTGCCTTAAAAAATTGACCAATCGCAGTCGAATATTTTTCTCATACTTGACTGTAATTGATCAATTTTTTAGGCCAGGTCCACAATCTTTGTCCACAGATGATTTAATCCCTGAAACTTAAGAAATTGACCAATCTTCTCCTCATACTTAATCGTGATATGTCAATTTCTTAAGGTTTAAAGTTTAAATTACATATTGTTGACTTGACGTCTTCTTCTCATACTTAATCGTGATATGTCAATTTCTTAAGGTTTAAAGTTTAAATTACCTATTGTTGACTTGGCGTAAATCATCTATTGTGGACCCGGCCTTAAGAAATTGACCAATCATAATCGAGTATTTTTCTCATACTTGACTGGGATTGGTCAATTTTTTAGGCCGGGTTTACAATAAGCACCAAGCCGTAATGAAATTACTGTTTTTCCGTAAAAACTATATATTAATTGGCTACACATTTCTTGGTCCGAGAATTCGGATCAATTTGTAGTATCGTGGACACAAGGATTAAGAAATTAACCAATCACAATGGAGTATACTCCTCACTACTTAACTGTGGACCAGTTGTTCCAACTCTTGGTAAGTTTTACCCGACATGTAGCATATCTTTGTCTCTTTTTTTAGAACTTATCTGAAAAGAAACGAAAATATGCTACCTGTCAGATAAAACTTACCGAGAAGTTGGAAAAATCGGCCTTGTGATCAGAATAGGTTTGTTCGCGTCGCATGTTCCAACTTGCTCCTTTTCACTCCAATGCGCTCGTATTGGTCCAATTCGAGGAGCGCACCAATACGAGCGCATTGGAGTAAGAAGGAGCATGTTGGGGCATGCGACGCGAACAAATCTTATAGCGTTTTCGATTGGGAAAAAGTTAGTGCGCACCAGTGCGCACTCAGTTCACACGAACACTGGACAAGTTCCATGGGTTGCACTGAATAGTGCAGATGAAAAAGAACACGCCGAAATTTTCAGTGCCACTTGAGTTGACTAGATTCCGGGAAGAACGAAAAAGTAACCTCGACATCTTGTGTTCAGTTAAGTAATGATTTTTATTATATGTAATTAAATATAGAAGATGATCAAGAATATCACGTATGACAAATATAAAAATTATTATTATTTAGTATAAAAATGCTATTACATTAAGTACATTAATTATATTTTAAAAAAGGGTATAGGTTCGATGTTTATATAAAAAGATATAACACTTACGGTGTCATTATCCATTTTTTTCACACATTCTACATAATTTACAGTTTTTGGAATTATTCTTCTAGTTCGAAGAGTTGTAATTATTTCTTCTTGCTCGCTTGAACTAGAAGAAGATTCCAAAAATGTTTCCAAAATATTAAAGAGAGCCAAATCCGAATTGCTTATTATGTCGAATTTTTGTTCAAAAGAATGCCCTACTGCTTGCATGCATCCAATGCACTGAACTGGCACCGTCAAAATATCTCGTGCCACTTATTGCGCACTGAGTGCGCACTATGCGAGTGTTGTGCGTTCAAACGAACACGCAACACTAGCCAAGTGCGCATTGGCACTACCAATCGAACACGCGCCTGACATTCAGTGCAGCCAGTGCACCTCAATCGAAAACGCTATTATATTTCTTAAAGTTTATCTTTTAAATTATCTATGAACGTTTAAATTGAAAGGAAATCGTTCAATCACAATCCTTCATTGTCACCCCTAGAATAGAAACAAAGAATTCTGATCACAGATATCTATACTATAACTAGATCGTTAATTTCCATTGATTCTATTTTGTCAGAGAGAAGAATGGTCAAAACTCCACTATCGGCCCATGCGGATAGCAAATAATCTTCGCGCACGCGCAGACGCGAAAATCCTTCGCGCGCTTATTGAACGAACCCAGTCGGTGGTGGAGGGGGGTCGGCTATTGGTCGCGTGACGTATGACAGATGACATGCGCGGCGCCGGCCAATCGGGAGAATACCAGGGGACAAAACTCAGGTTCACCAGCAATATGGCTGTCAGTATAAATTTGATGCTTGTAACATGAGTTTCTCTCCGAGAAATTTGACAAGCGTAAGCATAGTTTCGCGTTACCCGCGACGTGATGTGATTTTAGCGTGCTCGGCGCGCTGGGAGACGGCAATGCGGGTTGGCTGAAGGCGAAAATTGGAAACCGGATTCTCCTGCGGGAGCGAGAAGAGGTACTAAGGACGACGATTGATCCCCCCCCCCCCCTTTCCCTTCCGCATCGTCCGTTAGCATTTCCTGGACGTTAGCATTTCCCACGCGCCCTATTCATGTTCGGATCGCCCTCGCGATGATATTTTTCACCTGGGATTGCCCTCTCCCTTCACCCAACGAGATCCAGACGCGGAGATGCGGTCTCCAGCTGCGATCCCTGGCCAACGCCAGGTCGTGTACGCGCGCTTCGTCATCTCTCCGCCCTGTTCTCTTTCTTCCCGACTTCGTTTCTCCGGAAATTTCTGATTCTACCTTACCACTCGATCTTTATCTCATTTTCATCTCGCAAGCGGTTTTTTTAGTGCCTTATAATCGAGACTTCTTCCTAGACCAGAGGTCCAGGAAGTAACATTTTGTTTCCTTTTGTTGATTAACAATTTGTTAATTAATTGTGGATGAAAGTAAGCTGGGCATTTTTTATTCGACAATGATTTTCTTGTAGGTACTTTAGAAGTAAACAGTTTAGATATTGAGCTGATAATGTTGATTAAGTTGATACATATTACGTTTATAATGCAAAAGACCCTGCAACCAAATATATAGGATTTTGGTTTTCAATGGAACTGACTGATTTTTTCATATGTTGTAGCTTATGACTTGCTGAACAAAAGATGCAATAGTCTCTTGAAGCTGAATAATGGATAATTACTGACCTACAGCCACTCAAACATACTTGTGGAACCTGAGTTTTTCATGTTTGGTTGTAAACCAGCAATCATCTATTATTTAGCTTCTGAGTTCATTATGACTGTATTATGATATTAGTGAATGTAATAGTTATAATGTAAAGGACCTTGGATCAAATACATGGGATTTCGATAAAATTGGTTGATTTTTGTCGTGTAGTTTATGACTTGCTGAACAAAAGATTAACTTGTCTGGAAGCTGAATAATGGATAATTACTGAGTTACAGCCAAACAACTTGCAGAATCTAAGTTTTTTTGTACTTGACTTAGCTGTAAACCATGTAGCTTTTGAGTTTATTATCATTGAGTTACAATATTCACTGCCAGTACTGAAATTCTATAGTCTATGTTATGTTACTATAGACTTTCAGTACTGGCAGTAAATATTGGAATACAGCCTCAGTTTTTGTACAGCAGATCATAAGCTGCAACATATGAGAAAACCAACTGATTATTAAAATTCAATTTTATACAGGGTAGTGTGAAAGGTTTTTGATATATAAAATTGTAGATGAAATTGAATCGTAGATAAAATAAAAAAAATTGTAATTATTTGTTTCTCTGATTTAAGGTATTCGTGGACAGTCTATATTCAGCAATATTAAATCATCATGACCTCAAGGTATATTTTTACTAAAAGTATATAATTTTTGTAGGATTCAGCTTTGGATGCGCATGTGATCTGCCATTGTTTATAATCGTCTCCTTTAGTTTTTAATTGTTTATTTTCAGAAATATAAAGTGCTAAGAACACATGAGTATTCAAGTTAAACTTATCTAGTGAATGTTTTGAATAGATAAATAAGGATTAATTTAAAGATGTTTAACATTAACATATATATCTGTATAATATACATTTATGTAACTACGTCCGTATAAACAATATAAGCATGTAAAGTAATATATCATATAAGCTTCTTACTCTCTATCGATGAAATATGTTATGCAAATATTTTATCGCTTGTAATTTATTTTTACAGATTGGATAGATTATTTATACTGTTGGAGACTGGAACAAATGCAGTAACCAAACGAGCAGCTGCGCAACAGCTGGGTGAAGCGCAGAGATTACATCCTCATGACCTGCATCATTTATTAGCAAGAGTCTCCACTTTATTAAAATCACCACAATGGGATACTCGAGTATCAGCGGCTCATGCTGTGCAAGCTATACTTGCTCAAGTTCCACCCTGGGGGCCAGAATCTATTAAGATAGAAGCGTCTGCAAGTAATATTACACTTTCATTGATCTTTACATTTCTGCTAACAAGGTATATACTCTCGGGAGAAACCTGAAAAACCTAGAATTCTCAGAAAATTTTTTTTTCTACCTTGAAAAATCCTGGAATAATTTATGGAATGTATTTTGAACTCAGGGAATTTTTTTTTTAAATTGCTCCTTTGGTTTTATTTTCAAATATACCTTTAAAGAATATAAAATTTATTAAATTTATATAAATTATATATTAAAATAGATTTTATTATAAAATATAATATTACATTACATTATTATATTAAAAAATATTTTATTTATAAATTATGTATAACAAAAATAAACTTAATTTCAAATTGTATTTAACATTTTTTTAAATACTTTAATTTTACTTAGAATTTTGAACAAAAGTACCTGGAAAATCATGGAGTTTATAAGATTTGAGTATACACCTTGTATAAATTAAATATCTGTGAAAGATTTAATTATACGATACACATTATTAATCATCTTGAATTTTTAATAGATGATTTGGAGGTGACAAAACAAAAATTTCCCACCGCTAGATTAAATTTGAAGTCCTTCGATATGGGCAGGGTTCTAGCGCGTAGTTCACATCTTACCGGATCGGAGGGTAGCGAATACGATTTAACCATAACGGAGGGCGAGCAATTGTCGCTTCCTAATCAGCAGGAAAAATTAGCCGCAAAACTGGGCTTTCATCCACGTCTGATGGGCGTCGACACCGCTGATTTGTTTACCGTCGAGGATCTTACCCCAGTGATGCAGACAACGCCGCAAGTCACTACGGTGCCTGTCGACGAGACTCTGAATCAACCAGGAGGATTGAGTAGAAGAGAAATGAACAGAGCGAAACGAAAAGTATGATACACTTTTGACCTCTTATTTATAACTAAACTTAGGATTATATACAAATTGCATATTTATTTCTTTTTACATATTCTATAAGATTATCAATGTGAACAAATTATGTTTTCAATTAATTAATATTAATTAGTTGAAAATATAATTTTTTCACATTATCAATGCCTTAGTAGAATGTGCAAAACGTAATAAATATTTACAATCTGAAGTCTATTTATAACACTGTTCAACAAAAAGAAAAACACCGACACGAAACTAGTCGTTTCTTATAATTTTTTTAGACGTTGAACACGAATCTGTCCTCAAAATTGCTCCATCTCATCATAATTTTAAGAGACATGCAATTAAAGTTGCAAAAATGGGCTATTTTCACGAATTTTGTCATATAGTTACGATATGCGACATGCTAAAGAAGTTTTTTGCCACCAAAATAAAGTATATTGTCAGGACTTTCAACCCTCAATAGGAATTTTCAATGTCGATTATAAGACATTTATAGTTGAATAAGAGGTATTGCGCAGAGATTAGCTGTGACTTACTTAGGTTGACGAGTTACAAACAGTTTTATATTATGTTTATTTATTCTTAAAGGTCTTTTAGGTCACTAAATATGAAATCAATGTCAAAATTGTCAAATTCAAAATGGTACTAAATATAGGAGATGTAAGAATTAGAAAAAATTTTTTTTTTTTTTTATAAATCCACCATTTTGACAATTTTGACATTGGATTTGTAATCAGTGACCTAAAAGATCTTTAAGAATAAATAAACAATTTAAAATAGTTTGTAACTTATCAACCTAAGTCAGTCACTTGTTTAGTCAACTAACTTCTGCAATACCTTGTATTCAACTATGGATATCTTATGAATCATAACCGAAAATTCCTAATGACTGCGTTCGGAAATTACATCTGACACGTCGTTCAACTTTCTGCAAGTAACAAAGATAGAATGACACTCCGACGTGTCAGAGTGTAATTTTTGAACGCAGCTATTGAGGGTTAAAAGTTCCAACAATATACTTTATTTAGCAAGCAAACTTCTTTAGCACGTCGCATATTGTAGCTATAATATGACAACATTCGTGAAAATAGCTCTTTTTGCAACTTTAATTGCAAATTTCTTAAAATTGTAACGTGATTGAGCAATTTTGAAAACAGATTCATGTCCAGTGTCCAAAAAACTACAAGAAACGACTAGTCATTTTTTTGTTGAACAGTAATCAGCATTTCCTTTAAGTTACTGATCAAGTTATCCAAGCGAATAAACTGTTTCGACAAATTGCTTCATTCGTAAATATTTATAGTGCAAATATAAAATTGTATGTAATTCAAACCTTGATGATGTAGGCACGTCAGTCAGTGTCAAAGCAGCGGTCGCGCGAACCAGACGATCATCGTGTCAGCGACGACCATTCGAATTCGACGAACGTTCAATCGCCAGTGAATAATACCGAACCTCCGAACAAAAAAATCATATTAGAGGATATGATCTCATCGG
Organism: Nylanderia fulva; assembly: GCF_048542155.1. NCBI lineage: Eukaryota > Metazoa > Arthropoda > Insecta > Hymenoptera > Formicidae > Nylanderia > Nylanderia fulva. Next base: position 58,717 of record NW_028190311.1, read on the forward strand.
ATGCTGGCTCGAAATGCAGCGCATCTAGCGAGTTAGTAAGCGGAGTGCCGGATGGGACCGGATGTTGGCCAGATTCGGTGATAGATTGGCCTTTGGAGCCTTTCGCAGAGAGTCTCTGCCAGGATCTGTTCAGTCAGAAGTGGGAAGTGCGTCATGGGGCGGCGACAGCTTTACGAGAACTCATAAGACTACATGGAAAGGGTGCGTTAAACTGTGCCTCATTGACGTCTCTGTACAGCCTTGGCCAAAAGTGTTAGGCACTCTATAATAATCCTTTTATCTTATGTTTCCATGTAAAGAAGATATGAAATCATAGAATTTATAAGAATATAAAGACTTAAAGGATTTAAGATTTTAAGAATTTATAAGGATTTAAAGGAAAGTGTATTTTATTGTTTTATCAATATTTAGAGGCTCCTTCTTTTGCTTTAATTACAGCAGTAATTTCTTTTGGGCATAGTGCTTACTAATTGACAACATTGTTCTGGTGCTGTCATGTTTCATTCTTTCTTTAAAGCAAGTTTAGGGTATTTCTTGAAAAATGCGCACTAATATATTTAATAATAGATTAGAACTATCACTCCAAAAGTGTAAATATAGCAATTAAAGTAAATCAGTTTTTTGACCCATTAACCATATCTATGGTTAAAAATACTCTTTAACATTTCAATATAATAAAAATTAACAATAGAATCATTTCCAATATTCAAAAGAAATCTCATAAAAATCAAGGTGGCTAATACTTTTGGTCAAGACTGTATTTTTCTTTTCCCAATAATAAAAAAAATTCTCAATAAAAATATTTAATGCACAGGAGCGGGTAAATCGAGAGCTCAGACCGTAGAAGAGATGCAGCAGAGCCATCACGAGTGGATAACCGACGCCGCTTTACGATTATTGTGCGTACTAGGGCTCGATCGATTTGGAGACTTCGTTTCCGATCAGGTTGTCGCACCGGTGCGGGAAACATGCGCCCAAGCGTTGGGATCGCTCTTTTTGTTAATACCCGGCGGCCAGGACGCGAAGGATAAGGACGGGATGTTTCATGGAATACTCTCCATAGTGCTGAAACTCCTGGGACACGACGAGTGGGAGGCCAGACACGGCGCGCTTCTCGCGCTCAAGTATCTACTCGCCGTGCGGGATGATTTGTTGGACGAGATACTGCCGCGGGTGTTCCCCGCTATTATACAAGGACTCTCCGATCCTGTGGACGACGTGGGCGCGGCCGCGGCGAGCGCGCTCATACCGGTAGCGCACGCCCTACCACGATTGTTGAAAGGAGCGGAATTGGAGGCGATCGTGACGCGACTCTGGCAGTTGTTGAAGGAACAGGATGACTTGGCTGCCGCCTGCAACAGTTTCATGGGCCTTCTGGCCGCGATACTATCATTGCCGGCGGCGCACGCTTGCTTGACACCGCAACCGTTGTCGCAGGTATCCGATATCAATTAGGTTTCACCATCTTTGGTTGAATTAATTGGCAAATTAAAGGCCTCTGCACGATCCTTATGGAAATTGGATTTCGGTGGAATTGGCTGGTTTTATCGTATGTGTAAGTTTATGATCTACTGAACAAAAGATGTAATTAGCCTTAAAGCTAAATAATGAACAGTTACTGAACTATAGAGCTCGAGCTTTTCATGTTTGACTGGCTTTAAATCAGTAACTGTTTATCATTTAGTTTTGAGTCTCGTGAGAAAAGCAACTGATTTTATCGAGATCCAAAGGACTTTGCAAAATTCTTATGGAAATTGAATTTCGATGGAATTGGCTGGTTTTATCGTATGTTGTAGCTTATGATTTGCTGAACGAAAGATGTAATAGTTTAGGTTGTACAAGTTGTTTAACTGATTGTAATTCATTGTCAGTAACTGTTCATTATTTAGTTCGAAATCCAATTTCCCAATTCCCGATTAAAAATCGATTTTTAATCGAAATCCATTTCACATAAGATTAATATAGAGTACTTTAAGAATTACCAATTGCAAGGCATAAACATCTTATTGTAAATGTAGGTAAAGTTGATTAGTTTTAAGCTTTGCAGTTGCAATTCTTAAAGAACTCTGCACAATTCTTATTACTTTTCACAATTTCGAAGAATATTGATATTAATAAATTCAATGATGTCTATTCAGGTATTACCACGCCTGTGGTCGTTTTTGAGCCACTCGAGTTCGAGCGTGCGCAAAGCCACGCTGTGCACGCTGCAGACTCTGACCGAGGACGACGGCGGCGATCGCAGCGAGGACAAAAAAGAACGATGGGGCGAGGGCGGCGGGCTAGTTCTGCAGGAAGCCCTGCGACACGTGTTCCAATGCGCGCTGATCGAGCACATCAGCGCGATTCAAGACGTGGCCGAGCGTGTCTGGGAGAATCTAGTCGTACAGAGTGATCTCGAGTTGTTGCTACACGCGGCCTGTCCGCATGTCAGTACCTGGCTCTGCTTGGCTATGCAGCCGGAACACGTGCCATTCAACCTGAACCTATTGATGACCGTGAGCAGCAGCGTCCCCAAGGGTGGCGCGAAGAATAATCAAGCGGTCGTCTACCAAGACGGTCAATCGACGCTGGATACCGGCAACAATTGCGCCGGGAACGTGATGAACGCGACCGCGAAGACCCTGTCCGAGCTGAAGATGTACATCGGCGGCATCGAGACAGTCGCGCTCAACGTACGGAAGGCGAACGTGGTGCAGGCGCGTTGCAGAGCGTCCCGTATGTTGGGACTGTTGTCGCACTACGTCGTGCAGCCCGCACCAGGCGTCGTTTATCCGCCGGACGTGCCCAGCCCGGCAATTTGTTACGCCAAGGTGTTGCTGGCGCATCTCAACTCGCGATCAGCATTGCAACGCACGATCGCAGGACTCACGATGTCTCATTGGGCGACCATGGCTCCCATTAGGCCGCCAGTGGTACCGGATATACTCAGGTATATAAAGATATACAGGGGGCATTGGAAATTGCTGAAACTAATCAGCTGTCATTTTTTAATGATAACTTATTATCAATAAAATAAACTGGTATACAAATATTTTATTTATATCGATTAAAAACTGCAGACTTTCCTCTTTCCAACACAATTTTTGTTTTTCTAATAACTGCATACATTAAAAAATGACAGCTGATTAGTTTCAGCATTTTCTATGAGACACCCTGTAAATTTTTTTATTGCTTTAATATTTATACTGTAATATTTTATAGGATGTATCTACAAAAAGTGTTGATATTTAATTTTATGAAAACTACGCATTTTTTTTTTTTTTACAAAAATGTTTTAGACAGAGTTGTAGGCTTTGAACAATTCTATTGGGTCCAATTTGATCTTAAGATTCCTGGATCCTCACTGCAGCAATGTTATATTGTGACGTCAGAACGAGAAAGTACATGCTGAAAATTCTTAGATGCCATTTTTAAATGACGAAATAAAGATATTTCGAAGTGGCTAAGCATTTTTAGGGTGTTTTGTTGCATCTAACGTCACAATTCCAACATTGGTGAGGATCCAGGAGCCTTAAGTGACGCCGTCGAGATCAGGACAAAATCATCTTGAATTTTGTAAATGGAGTTACCGTTGCTTTTTTTCATATATAAATTAATTCCTCGTAACATTCGATATAAAAAATTATAGGATGACCAAAAAGTGAATAATCAAGAGATATTTTATATTTTGACATAATCTTGTATAAACTATGAAATATTTCATAACATTTTCATTTTTTAATGATCTTACCTCAATACTTTTTATGCCAAATAATATGAGAAATCAATTGATGTAAAAAAATTAGGATAATTCCATTTAAAAATTCAAGGTAATCTTGTCCTGATCTTGGTAGCCAAGGTCAAACTAATAAAAAAAATAATAAATAGATCTTTTTAAACTCTACAACCTTTTTCTGAAAATTTTTTTCGAAAATGCACTTTGCGCACCCTGTATATTAATAATAAGAACCGTGTTTCTCTTTAATAGTGACCGACTGTTGGGCTGTTTGAACGAGTGCATGTACTACGACGAAATTGCGGCCTCCTTCACTCGACTACTGCACGAAAGTCGCGATTACATCGCGACTTTGAAGCATTACAAGTTACCAGTCCCGATCGACGTGGATTCGTCCGGTGTGATGACTTTGGAGCAGATCGCGGCCCTCGCCGGAAAGACCATCCCGACTCTCTGCAGCACCGGAGCAGGCGGAACCGGAAGCATTAGCAATTGCGCGATGCCCAAACTGAAGCCTAAGTTAATAGAGAGTCTGGAGGAAAGGAGGCGAGCGTTGGACGTCGGAGCGACCGCGACGGCGGCTCAACAGCAATCGTTGCACGTGATGTCGATGGCCGCGCTGGCTGGCGCCGCCACGATGCTGCATTGCCTTCCTCAGCCGCCCCAGCCACTCAATCCGCTGGTGAAACCGCTGATGGAGGCTGTGAAACGGGAGGAGAATGAGGAACTGCAGAAGCTGGCTGCAAAGCACCTATCTCATCTAGTCGAGCTTTGCGTCGACAGAAAACCCTCTCCAAACGCAAAGGTTTGCGTGTGAAACAATACACTGTTTCCCAGACAGTACAAAATATTTATGAAATATTTTCAAAATATTAGTAATATATATTTTAACATATTTTATAAAAATATTTATAAAAAAATGTTTATAAAATATTTACAAAATATTTATAATAATTATTTTAACATTTTATAAATATTTGTCATAATTATTTTAATATTTTATAAATATTTATTATATAAATATTTTATAAATTTTTTTAGGATCTTAAATTCAAGAGATCATAAATATTTAACATAAATGTCAGAAAAATATTCATCATATATATATATTTACCACATATACATATATACTATTTTATAAATATTTATTATACTATAATATTTTATAAATATTTATTATAAATATTTTATAAATTTTTTTAGGATCTTAAATTCAAGAGATCATAAATATTGTTTAACATAAATGTCAGAAAAATATTTATCATAAATGTGGTAAATATATATATATATATATATATATATATATATATTTACCACATATACATATATACATATATATGTATGTGTGCGTGCGTGCGTGCGCGCGCGCGTGTGTATGTGTATGTGTATGCATGTATATATATTTCCAAATCTCAACATATTTAATAAACCTTAACACAATGAGAAATCATCAATTAAAAAGACAATATATTCGCAGATTTCTACCAACTTATGTACATTCCTGTGTTCCGATGTGGAATTCACACCGCGAATATACACCGCCGGCGACACCGATATCTTCGATGGAATACTCACTTTGAATAACAGACAGAAGCACGCCGAGAGGATAGCCTATAATCGCGGCGCGGGTAGTGGACTCGGCGGTGGACGAGGTCCCGGTAGGCCACCAACGACCGAGATTCCTCTGGAAGAATTGCTCGCTTGCGAGGAACCGGAAGCCAAAGCCGCGAGAACACGCCGTCGTGGAGCTACTCTAGCATTAACAGCTATAGGTATACAGAGTGTCCAAATCTTACCGTAGCATATATTTATAGGAGACTTCTAAGGTTATTATTTAGAGACGATTTTTCCTCGACAAAAATATCGAGGAAGGTCATTTTTTTTAAGGTTCCCAATTTTTGAAATTCTGTATCCTTGTAACTAATTGTAAGCCTTAAAAATTAAAATTCTATTAAAGTAAACTTTACCTGAAATTAACTAAAAAATGTAGTTTTATTAATGGTGTATACTTCCGGGAAAAGGCTGGAAAATCTGTAATTCTCAGGCAATTTTTTTTCTTGAAAATCCTTGAAAAATCCTGGAATACTCATGGAATTTATTTCGAACTCAGGGTATTTTTTTTTTAAATTGTCCCTTTGATTTTATTTTTAAATATACCTTTAAAGAATATAAAATTTATTAAGTTTATATAAAGTATATTAAAGTATATTTTATTATAAAATATAATATTATATTATTATATTAAAAAATATTTTATTTATGTTAAAAAATTATGTATAACAAAAATTAACTTAATTTAAAATTGTATTTAAAATTTTTTTAAATACTTTAATTTTACTTGGAATTTTGAACAAAAGTACACACTTGGAAAATTATGAAATTTATTTATAAGATTTGAGTATGCACCATGGATATGTAATTAACATTTATTGAACGATTCGTATTTTATCCATTTTTCGCGTATCTAAAGAACGTTTTTTCTTGTATTCTTGAAGCTACTCTCTTCGGAGCGCGATTATCCGAGCGTCTGCCTCAGTTATGGGATCTGATCTTACCGGACGTGCTAAGAGACACGAACAAGCAGGATAACGTGAAAGAAGAGGATGGGAACCAATTGATCTTTGGCTTGCAAGTTTTGGAGATCATGGCACCGAGTTTGGATAAATCTCTCCTGCCGCCCGCGCTGGAGTGTCTGCCGCGTTTGTGCAAATTATTGGCGCATCCGTACAAAGCTGTCAGGCATATGGCTTCGCGGTGTATAGCTACATTAGCTACTCTAAATGCGGAGAAGGTAATACTTAAGGGATTGCATACTTTTCTGGCTGTTTGCTGTTATCTAAATAAAATTGTATAGATCATCTAGTTGAAACTTTAGCGTCATCTTATCTTTATATAGATAATAAAAATGTGTATTATCTATATATGCATTTTAAATGAAAATAAGTGTTATGTTTACTAAATTATCTAGAATAATTTTCAGATAATTTTGGTTTTAGAATCCATAAAATACATAATACATAAAAATACTTAAATAGTAGAACTTAAGCAGTAAACGATAAAAATTTATACATAAAAGTATGAATACATATATTTTTATATCCCTTTTATAATTTACATTTTTTTATAACTGTATTTACATAAGCAGTCTTAAAAATTATCTAGAAAATTATCTAGATGAATTGCCATATAATTTTATATTTTATCTACCTTGATATTACGTTTTTGAAAATAAATTTTTTTTTCTTCCAGACAATGGTACACATAATACGAAGCGTCATACCGCTTCTGGAGACAACCGGCAGCGAAAGAAAAGGTCCCTCGGGGATAGTGATGCCGACCAAGGTTTATTCCATACGTCAGGGAGCCGCGGAAGCTCTGACCTGCGTCGTAGAGAGCTTAGGCGTACAAGTGATACCTTACGCTGTACTATTCATGGTACCTTTACTCGGACGCATGAGCGACCAGAATCAAGCTGTCAGATTGGTTTGCAGCGCGACATTCGCTACCCTTGTGCAGCTGTTACCGCTTGATCCCGGCGCGATCATCGATCCACCGGATTTGGTGTACGTTATAAATACGTTTTTGACGCAGGAACCTCGCAAACTTGAAAATTCTAATTTTCATGAAATTTTAAGCACGTGTAGGGAGGGGAGATAAATAGGCGAATTTGAGATTTTTAACTGAGGCTTAAAAACGATTATAAAGTTATTTTTTATTTTTATTATATATTACTCAGGGTATCTAATTTTAATCGACTAATTCCACAAAATTTTTTTTATTTTTGATTGTACAGCAAAATGTTTTAAACAAAAGTTGTTTAATTTGAGAGGGGATAAAAAATGGTTACTGACTTTTCTAAAGGGCGTTTTTCAAGGTCATTTGAAGATCATTGTTTTTTAAAATGGGAATTGGAAAGGGGACAGAAAATGGTTACTGTCTTTTTTCTGAACGGTGTTTTTCAAGGTTATTTGAAGGTCATTTATGTTTTTTTAAATGGAATTACTACAATTTTTTATATAAATCGATTCCTTGCAATTTTCATTATAAGGGTAAGATGGCCAAAAAATGAATAGTTCGCGCGATATTTTATATCTGAAAATATCTAAAGGTACATAAACTATGAAATATTTTATATCTTAACTCAATACTTTTATAAAATAATGAAAAGAATCAATTGGCGTAAAAACACATAGTTTATAAGAAAAAATATGCAGCTATTCTAGTTGCAAATTATATACATTTTACTCTTATAACTTTTTATACAGAACATAGCGAGAAATCGATTTATATAAAAAAATTATAGTAATTCCATTTAAGGGGGGATTCTAGTGTAACAGGCCAAAAAATAAGCGATGTTTAAGATTTTTTTTCTAGAAAACTATTAATGATAGCCAAATAAAACTTTTTGGGATAAAAAGAGACCTTCTTAAGGTATCAAAAAATTTTAATTATTTTCAATTTGCATTATTTAATTTCAATATATAATATATAATCTGGACCCCTCTCTGAAATTTCCCGTCCATTGGCGGGCGTTGTAATGTTCTTCTCGGTTATCTGAAAGCAAAAAGCGAAATATTTTCTTAAAGTTAGATATTTTCCGCTAGTATTATACCTCCCTAACAAAGAAAAAATAATAAATTAAACAAGTTGTAGCGTTTAAAAAATTTTTTTTTTTTTTAATATAAATTTGATCATATATTGATCAAAAAATGTTATAAATAAGTGCAATAAACATAAAATGATAGGTATAGTACCTAAAGAAATTTATAACGAATTGAACAAAACTTGACCAAAGTTGATCGGTTTATTAGTTCTCAAGTTATCACGCCCGCCAACTTAAAAAACATGGTTTTGAGAAAAACGCGTTTAAAGTTTTAGATAAAGTTTCACGATACTTACCGCTGAAAAATCGACTTGAACGTTTATTCTGCTATTCCGGCCCCATACATTAAACCTTCTTCTTCTTCTAAAAAGTCTTGTAATACTGTTTTCTCCATTCTTCTGGCTGTACGAGCCTCTTTAGTGCTTTCTAAGCTACGCCGGTGTGCATTCAATAGTCGTTTGTCATTATGATCTTCGGCAAATGTTTTGCTCTGTTGTCCAATAATAATGCCCATTGTTTCCATCATTTTTAATATCGGAAAATAACCTTCATTAAATATTGCGGTAGCCAGATAAGCAGCAATTTCTATAGTCTTTGAACCACAGTGGAGATGTTTCGGAGCTAGACGCCAAATGCATGCGTTAAAACTTTCGTTACAATTTTGAGTGTATCCACCTAAACATCTTTGTAATAATTCATCTTTGGACAGATCTTCATAAATTGACAACAGATGATCTTGAACACTTTTATGAAAAGCAGGCTGATGCTCAAACTCGTCAAGTTTTCCAGTCGCTTCTGCAACTCGCCACTTACACCAGCTTTCAGCTCCCAGTGGACAATATTGATGTTGCGGATTTTCTTCTGTCGAACACATATGATAATAAGTAGTCATTATGGCTTTCTTCATATCACTTACGGAATCTGAATGCCTTCTTATCGCCAATCCATAATATTTTGTTAATTTTTTTATAAGTGCGTCTGTCAATTTTCCTTTTTCTCCAAGTTTCGCTACTTTTTTAATATTTCTCAATCGAGTACCCATTCGTTTTTCTACGTGTCCGACACATTCACTTTTTTTTAATATTACATCTTGGCCATAAGGTTGTAAATCCAGAAGTGCTCTAAAAGTTTTCGAATCACCATCACCGACATAATTAACATATTTTACACCAAATTTTTCTTCAGATCTTAAAAACATTTCTTGCATTGAATCCACCTCCATTTTTCCAGCTAATTCAGAATGATTAATGGTGCATGTTTCTTCATGAGTCTCGAGCCATTCAAAATATTCCGGAGTATTCTTTTTATTTTTCCAAAATGTGCAAGATTGGCAGTAACTGCTTTTTACAATAAGGTCAATTATTTTTCCAGTGTTTAGTCCTATAAGCGTTGTCACACCAAATAATGACGAAAAACCACGCTTTTTCCACGTTCCATCACCAGAAACTGTGAAATTTACAGCTGGATTTTCTTTCTGTGAAATTAATTCCTTTTCTTCTTCTGCTGCTTTGCGACATAACGCATGGAAAACTGCATTTGCTGCAGTGTGAATATTTTCTACAGCAGCCGTAATACACAGAAACATTCAATCCTTTCCAACATATATCCATGAGACCACAGAAAATATTAATACCTTCTCTACAAATTCCCAACAGTCTCATAACAAATACTATTCTTCGATTGATTTCATAGGCATTATTTACAAAAGGACCTGAGTCAATTTTTCTTATACCACATGAGCATGTAATGACAATTTTGAAACCCAATCCACGATTTCCCGTTTCAGCTAAATTTATATCTTTTTTACATTCTTTACAAATTAACATTTGTGAAAGAGCGCTGTAAACGGTAAAGATTTCGATGAATCTGTAGCCATGAGTTTGATTTATAAAAAAATCACAATCCGTAGATTTCAGTTTTTTTGCAGCAGACGACGTTGCTTCAGTTTCCTCTTCTAATGTATGCTGATTTCCTTGGAAACGTTTTCTTCGCGGTTTTGTTGCACGAAAATTTCCAAATTTCCACCTTTGCGAGGCATCTTTCTACTTTTTACGTTGAACACGTCTGTATCGGTCGAAAGGTGAAACGATACTGAGGAACTGCCTACAGTAGCCTGTACAAACCTGTTTCACACACATACACAAACGTGTTTGTGTGTGAATAGAAAAATACTTTCAAAAGATCACAAACATAACAATAGCCGACCCTAAATATTGATTGACTGCCTGCTGTTTGGAACTCTGACGCGTCTCACTAAACAGAGCTATAACTTCTTTATTTTTGCGAATTCGACTTTAAAACTGTAGGAGCGTATTTTTAAGATGTTATACTTTTAATTTATGCAAAAAAAATTTCGATTTTTTTGACCCGTTACACTAGAATCCCCTCTTAAAGAAACATTATCTTCAAATAACCTTGAGAAACACTACAGAAAAAAGTGAGCAGTTCCACTTTCTGCTCTTTTTAAATCGAACAACTTTTATTTGAAACATTTTGTTGTACAATCAAAAATTTAAGTTTTTGAGGGATGAACGATTAAAATTGGACACCTTGTAAATTTATTAATATAGTAAATAGAAGTGTTTTTTTATCATGAAAATATTTTGCACAAAACTTTTTATATCTCGAATACTTTTCAAAAAAAACAAAAAACCGTTCTACATATAAAAGATGGTTATCCCTTAGACCGTTTTCAGACTACAATTATAAATATCTCAGTACATATATTTATCCCCTTTATGTGTATAGTTTCATAAAAATTGGAATATTTCGGCGAGGTTTTTTTTAATAAGATTATACATAAGAAAGACAGCAAGTACAGGGTATCCCATAGGAATATGCTGAAACTATTCGCTGTCATTTTTTAATGCATACGGTTATTGAGATAACAAAAATAGTGTTGAAAAGAGGAAAGTCTGCAATTTTTAAGTTGAATATAAATAAAATATTTGTAAACCAGTTTATTTTATTGATAAAAAGTAATGAAAAAGTGCTAATAATCATATAAACTAATGATAATATTTTCAACAGTGCCAGATTTAATAGCAGCTATTAAAAGGATCGTCAATTCCTTTCTATAACATTAAAAATGACATGTTAGAAAAAGTTTTTATAAATTTTCAGAATTTTGTACAAATTCAAATGGCGCACTTCGAAAATATTTATCTCTAGCTTATATGTACATATATGTGATTTTATAAGCACTTTTTTCATTACTTTTTATCTATAAAATAAATTGGTATACATTTTATTTATATCCATTAAAAACTGCAAATTTTCCTCTTTCCAACACAATTTTTGTTTTCTCAATAACTGCATGCATTAAAAATATGACAGCTGATTAGTTTCCGCAATTTCTTATGGGACACCCTGTACATTTAGTATATGTAACGAAATTTTTGAAAAATTGCTTTAATTTTTTAAATTTATAATACTGATTAATTCCAAGCGATATTTCAATAATTATCCAATAATTATTAAATTAAAACTTATATTATTAACGCGAGCTGTACAAAATTATTGTCTTCTTTACTAATTGTGTTTATCGTCAAAAATATAATCAAATATGAGGCTTCTGAGTACTTGCCGTGGCTATGTTAGATTATGACGTCAAAGAACGCATACGCTAAAGAGAATTCTTAGATGCCATTTCGAAATTAAAAGATATTTCGATGAAACGACACATCAAAACTACTTTTTCCCTTTATAATGAATCAACAGCTATAAAATAATTGTAATATGAGAATTTTTACCGTGTGTTTTCTCGCCTCTGATGACGTCACAATTCCAACGTAATTGCCGACGACTCAGGACCCTTAAAAGTAAACTGAACGATCCTCAATCCTAAAATTTCGCGTTTTAACTATATTAAATTAATTATATTAAATATTTATATATTTAAGTATATCTAATATATTAAATATTTATAATTAATATTAAACATTTATATAATATTTATATTAAATATAATATTAAATATCAGATTTATATTATATTATTATTATTAAATATAATGTTAAATATTTATATACTAATATTAAATATAATCAGAAAGAAATATTTTTATTGGCTCTCAATACTAAGAATATAAATATGATGTTTTTTAAATCGGCCAACAGAGCCAAAGCACGAAAAATTAATTATTCGGAACTGTATCTCTTGGTTTGAGATTACTAAGTTCCATATATAAATTAATCTCAAAACTTACATATGGAGAAATAAGCGCGAAAAAAATAGGTCCGAAAAGTCGCTGAAGCGGGAAACGAACCCGCGTCTTTCATTTTCCGGGCGACTGCTCTTACCAACTAAGCTATTCAGACCCTTTCGATCCTATATTTTTCATTTGCCTTTTAGCAGATGTTAGTAAATAACGCCGTGATTAAGCCAAGGCGTGAATAAAATCAGAAAGAAATATTTTTATCGGCTCTCAATATTAAGAATATAAATGTATCTATATGTAAGTTTTGAGACTAATTTATATATGGAACTTACGTTAGTGATCTCAAACCAAGAGATACAGTTCCGAATAATTCATTTTTCATGCTTTGGCTCTGTTGGCCGATTTAAAAAGCATCATATTTATATTATTAAATATAATGTTAAATATTTATATAATATTAATATTAAATATTTATATAATATTAAATAGACAAGAGAAGGCGCAGGAGCGGAAGTTTTTGGACCAGCTTCTGAATCCTCGAAGTATCCCCAATACGGAGCTGCCAATTCCCGTAGCCGCGGAGCTGCGCTCTTATCAGCATCAGGGCTTGAACTGGCTGAATTTCCTGAATCGTTACCACCTTCACGGGGTTCTGTGCGACGACATGGGCCTAGGAAAAACGTTGCAGACCCTCTGCATCCTGGCCTTGGATCATCATCGTCATCCGCAGGCCCCGACCAGCCTCGTGGTGTGTCCGCCGACTCTTACCGGTCACTGGGTGTACGAAGCCGAGAAGTTCTTCAAGATCCGAGATCTCTCGGTTATGCAGTACGCCGGAACGCCGCAGGACCGGGAGAAGCTACGTCCCCGGGTGCCGCATCACAGACTCGTCGTCGCGAGTTACGACATTGTGCGAAAGGACATCGAGTTCTTTGAGGCGCAGCAATGGAATTACTGCGTGCTCGACGAGGGCCACGTGATAAAAAACGGGAAGACAAAGAGCGCGAAAGCTGTGAAACGACTACACGCCAATCACAGGCTCATATTGTCCGGCACACCAGTACAGAATGATGTATTGGAATTGTGGTCCCTGTTTGACTTCCTGATGCCAGGTTTCCTCGGCAGCGAGAAACAATTCGCCGCCAGGTACTCCCGTCCCATTCTGGCATGCAGAGAACCGAAGGCAGGTCCGAAGGAACAGGAGGCTGGCGCTTTAGCTATGGAGGCTCTTCATCGGCAGGTTGGTTTACAGTTCTCCAAGGTGTATACTCCCTGGAATTCTCAGGGAATTTTGTTCTACTTTGAAAAATTATGGAATTATGGAATTTGATTTGAACTCGGGGAATTTAAAAAAATTGTCTCTTTGATTTTATTTTTAAATATACCTTTAAAGAATATAAAATTTATTAAGTTTATATAAAGCATATTAAAATATAATTTTATTATAATATAATACTGTATTACATTATATTAAATTTATATCAAAAAATATATTAAATATATTAAATTATATTTAAAAAATACTTCATTTTTATGTTAAAAAATTATGTATAACATATACAAACTTATTTCAAAATTTTATTCTAAATATTATTTAAAATACTTTAATTTTACCTGGAATTTTGAACAAAAGTACCTGAAAAATTATGGAATCGTCAGGGAATTTATTTGTAAGATTTGAGTATACACCTTGTTTTTTAAATAATTTTTAAATAAAATAAATAAATACCTCGTTTTGGATTTAGATTATAAGAGATGGATTTTATGCAGGTACTGCCGTTCTTGCTGAGACGAAACAAGGAGGACGTGCTACAAGATTTGCCTCCGAAAATCACGCAGGATTATTACTGCGATTTGTCGCCTTTGCAACGTATACTTTACGAGGATTTTCGAACCCGTCATTCGGCTACTCTCGCTTCCGGCTCCTCGTCCTCGAGCGATCCTCAAAGCGGTCACGTATTCGAGGCGCTGCGATACCTGCGTAATGTCTGCAATCATCCTAAGCTGGTGCTAAGTCAACGCCATCCACTTTATCAATCGGTACATACATATATACATGTTTTTTTAATTTTTTAATTTAAAAAAATTTTTATATTTTACATATTTTGTATTTTTTTTATATACTTATTTATTTTTTCTTTATTATTTAAATATTTTCGCGTCGATAGGCGTACTTTTATTTTTTATTTTACTTTTTATTTTTTATTATGACTATATTAAATTAATTATATTAAATATTTATATATTATATATTACATATTACATATAATATATTAAATATTTATATAATATTAATATTAATTATAATATTAAGTATTTATATTAAATATCAAAGGCTATATTAAATTATTCGGAATTTTTTAGGTGTGCGATACCTTGAAGCAACAACAAAGCACCCTGGCGGAGATCGAACACGGCGCCAAGTTGCCGGCGTTGAAGCAGCTGTTACTGGATTGCGGTATCGGGCAGCAACAGCAGCAGCAGCAGCTGATTCGCTCGAATTCCTCGGTCAACGCGAGTCTCGCCGTGGAAAGCGCCCAGGAGCAGCAACTAGTCAGCCAACATCGCGCTCTGATTTTCTGCCAGTTGAAAGCGATGCTCGACATCGTGGAAAAGGACTTGTTGCGCGCCCACCTGCCGACGGTGACTTACCTTCGTCTGGACGGTAGCGTCCCAGCGGCGCAGAGGCACTCGGTTGTGGCGCGCTTCAACGCCGACCCGTCGATAGACGTTCTCCTGCTGACTACCCAGGTCGGCGGGCTCGGATTGAATCTAACGGGAGCGGACACCGTCATATTCGTAGAGCACGATTGGAATCCCATGAAGGACCTCCAAGCGATGGACCGCGCGCATCGCATCGGTCAGAAGAAGGTAGTCAACGTGTACCGCTTGATCACCAGGTCAACGGTGGAAGAAAAGATCATGGGACTGCAGAAGTTCAAACTTCTCACCGCGAACACAATAATATCGACGGAGAACGCTTCTCTCGAGACCATGGCTACGGATCAGGTAAGCAAACGCGATTTCTGATGAATTCAAAGAACCTTGCGCTAATTCTATATGATATTGGATCCCGATAAAATCAGCTGAATAAAAAATATAAGACGTTTAAAGCTAAATAATGGACAGTTATTGACTTACAGCCAGTCAAACATTTTGCGAGTACTGTTTGATTATTTAGCTTTGAGCCCATTACGTCTTTTGTTCAGCACGTCAAATTCAGGGTTTATACTCCCGCGAAAAATCTGGAAAACCTGGAACTCTCAAGGAATTTTTTTCTACCTTGAAAAATTCTGGAATACTCATTTTCCAAATATACCTTGAAATTTAAAGAATATAAAATTTATTAAGTTTATATAAAGCATATTAAAACATATTATATTATTATATTAAAAAATATTTTATTTATGTTAAAAAAATTATGTATAACAAAAAATAAATTAATTTAAAATTGTATTAAAAATTTTTTTAAATACTTTAATTTTACTTGGAATTTTGAACAAAAGTACACCTAGAAAATCATGGAATTTATTTATAAGATTTGAATATACATCCTGTAAATTATAACATGTGAGAAAATCAGCTGATTTTATGGAAATTGGATTTCGCTGAAATTGGTAGGTTTTTTTATATGTTGTAGCTTATGATCTACTGAACAAAAGATGTAATTAGCCTCAAAGCTAAATAATGAACAATTACTGAACTATAGAGCCCGAGCTTTTCATGTTTGACTGGCTTTAAATCAGTAACTATTTATTATTTAGCTTTCAATCTATTACATTTTTTGTTCAGCTGGTCATAAGCTATAGCATATAAGAAATTAACTGATTTTATCGGAATTCAATTTCAGGATTTTACAGGTTCAAAAACGCCGCACTAATTTTATATAAAATTGAATATTGGTAAGATCAGCTGGTTTTCTCATATGTTGTAGCTCATTTTTTGCTGAAATAATATTTAAAACTAAATAATAGATAGTTACTGATTTACAGTTAGTCAAACGCGATAAATTTGCATTTTGTGAGTTGTTTAACTGGCTGTAACTCAGCAACTGTCCACTGTTTAGCTTTGAAGCTTTATTACCTTCATTACAATATATTACAATATATAACAAAAATATTATAATACATAAAAAAACTAGCCAATTCCATCAATGTTCAATTTTCATAATTATTGTGCGGCGAGCCCTTTATAGAATTAATGCAGGGTTCTTTGATCTAAGAAGAAACGATTATAATCGATTATTGTATAATCAGTTGTTAGATTTATTCTCGTTGGATAATGGCAAGGAGAAGAGGGCGGATAATCAAGAGGACGCCGCTCTTTCAAGACTTCCCGGCCTATCGGGAATTAGCCGTTCCGTATTGGATATCCTACCTGAGCTTTGGGAGCAGCAACAATACGACGACGAATACGATCTCGACTCATTTTTGTCAACTCTGAAGGCTGATAACCAGTAAGCTTGTACCTCGATAAATAGATTATAAACTCGGTAAGTTCTCTTTAAGTACCTCCATCTGAGAAGTTGCCACACAATACCGAACATATAGAAATTAGATCCTACCGCGAACTCTCTTGCTTAGGCGCAACCTCCGGAAGCTGTAGCGTATCTCAGTGACCAAAAGAGATCACTCAAATAATTTATATATTAAAAAGTCATTTATACACGTCTGACTAAGGATTAATCATTATTAATTCTTAACCTAATTGCGATATTGCATAAATGTTAATGATAAGGATAAAATGACATACATCGTACCTAAACTCAAATAGCCGGTATGATAGCAGATAGAAAATAGATTAAGATATCTTGTAAACGTGTGTGTTTCTCATTTAGTTTATAATAATTTATAAAAATGCCGATACATACAATTATTACAATTCCGTATTTGTACCAAACAACGCCACGGTGCATAATTATTATTTATAATGTCTAATACTAGTCTCTTATCTTCTTCTCTATAACTATTATAGCGAGTTAGTAAAACGACAATTTTCAGTTGCCTGAAAACATCGAATTATCTTCTCTTTACATTAGTAGCGGCATTCAACAAGATTCGCATATCATTCGCGGTTAGATTCGCGGGTAGAATAATCCCAATATCGTCGCACTAATAGAAAACAGTTCTACGGATTATCCTTCGGTGCCGCTCACATACGACTTGACAAGATTTACAATTTGGATTTATACCCCGAGACCATATTACCGGCTGCGAATATATTATGCGGATCCAGATGCTCCTTGGTCGCCCGATAAAGGGAGACGCCGGCTTCGCCGACGGCCTCGGGATAAAAAGACGCCCGTATCTTGCCGACTCCATGATGATGCGACAGGGATCCACCGCTGGCGAGTATCTCCTCACGAGCCGCGTGCTCGACGGCCTCGTAGGTCTCGACCGGATCCTCCAGACCCATGTAACTGATCGCCATGTAAAAATATATGCAGCAGCCCGCGTCGTACGTCTGCGTGACGCGGCAGGAGATGAAGTATCTGCGTACGCCGCGCGCGTGACACTCCCTGGCGACCCGGGACTTGACGTTCCTGCATAAAGGTAGCGCCCGGTTCCACGAAACGGAGGTCTCGAACGACTCGGCCAGCACGTTGAACTCGAGGCCGAGGTCCCGGATGTATGCTATCACGAAAGTCAACGTGTAACCACGCTCGCCGTTCGCCTCGCCGGCCGGAATGCCCCCGTACTTCTCGGCCACCTTGTAGATCTTCCGTTCCTGGGTGGCGACGTCCGTCGCGACGTCACCCTCCATCAGCAACGTGGCCACGCATATCTGATCCCATCGGAAACCCTTTATTTTGGTGATGTACAGTTGTTTCAAGCCTTGCAGTATCAGACCACCCCAACCGGCCTGCGGCCGTAGGGTCTGGCCCATTTGGAATTGCTCGTTGTCCATTAGGCGTATGCTGGCGGGCTGGCAGCGTTCCTTCGCGATCTGTGGATATTCATCGGAGCGATTATATAGGGTGGATTATTTTAATATCTTACTGTAAATACTCTGTTTTATACAGGATGTCCGAGAAGAAATTGCTGAAACTAATCAGCTGTCATTTTTTAATGCATGAAAAGAGGAAAGTCTACAGTTTTTAATGGATATAAATAAAATGTTTGTATACCAGTTTATTTTATTGATAAAAAGTAATGAAAAAAGTGCTAATAATCACATATGTAAATTAATGATAAATATTTTTGAAGTGCGTGCGCACCATTTGAATTGGTACAAAATTCTGTTCTTTTACGAAAACTTGTAAAAACTTTTTCTAACATGTCATTTTTAATGTTATTTATGATCCTTTTAATAGCTGCTATTAAATATGACACTGTTGGAAATATTTATCATTAGTTTATGATTATTAGCACTTTTTCGTTACTTTTTATTAATAAAATAAACTGGTGTGCAAATATTTTATTTATATTCAACTTAAAAATTGTAGACTTCTCTTTCCAACACAATTTTTGTTTTTTCAATAACTATGCATTAAAAAATGACAGCTGATTAATTTCAGCAATTTCTTATGGGACACTCTAAATATATGTGTATGTATGTGTGTGTGTGTATATATATATATATACATACATACATACATACATACATACATACATACATACATACATACATACATACATACATACATACATACATACATACATACATACATACATACATACATACATACATACATACATACATACATACACATATATTTAGAGTGTCCCATAAGAAATTGCTGAAATTAATCAGCTGTCATTATATATATATATAAACGATTCACATAAAAATTGCTTGACTTTTGGGAAATCTATGCAAGGTTTCTTCTTTCTTAAAAAAAAACATCAAAAGAATTTTATTAATTTTTTCTGCAAATGGCACCACTTTTGAGAAATTCACGAATTGTCACTTTTTTAAATGGAAATCAATTTTTTTTATTTCAAAAATTATAGGTATTGTGGAAACAAATCATACTCGTATTAGTTAAGGCTTCTAGGCCCTCACCGACCATGTTAGAATTATGATGTCAGAGGCGAAAAAACATGCTAAAAATTCTTGCATTATTTTAAAATAAAGATATTTTGATAAAATGTCAATTCAGATGGCTTTAAGACACTTTTAAAATACTCTGAAAATGTTTCATCAAAACATCTTTTTTTATTTAAAAATGGCACGCAAGAATTTTTATTATGTATTTTCTCGCCTCTGACGTCATGATCTAGTATAGTCACGGCGAGTACCCAGGAGCTTTAATGAGATTAAAATGGATTATGCATCGCAAAAAAATGCTTTTAGAGAGACCTCATATCTGTTTCATAATTATTTTTTGATATGCAAGATACCAGTGTTGTGCTTAGATGATTTTAAAAGTAGCTAGATAAAGATGAAATAAAAATATGTAAATTCATCTTAGATAAGATAAAGATGATTTTCTTTTAAATATATCTAAATAAAAGATAAAATCATATGGTGGTTCATTGTGTAATTTATCAAAAAATCTAAGAAACTTTCTTCTCGAAATTTATCTCGACAAGACCTACAAGTTCCGTTAAAAAAAGTTTATCTCCATTTAAAAAAGTGATTAATAAATTTCTCGAAAATAGTGCCATCTATAAACAAATTGGAATCATTTTTTTTAAGGCAGAAAAATAAATATGACGAGACATTGAAATGGCCCATCCTGTATATTATTTTGTTCATCATGTTCTCTACTTCCGACAGAGAAAGAAAAAGAAAGAGAGAGAAATCATGCTTCCCTTTTATTACCTACAAAATATTGGATGTGCGCAACACGCGGAGCTGTTTTTTTCTTTTCCGCGTGTCGTCACTAGTATTTGTGTTAGGCGAGTGTTGGGTAAAGAGAAGCCGGGCCTTCGCGTCATCATCAGTTAATGAGAAAGTCAACACGTATACGTATGTATATGAAAGAATAATACGCACCTCTCGCAACGCCAGAACGCCGTTATGAAAATTCGGGAACACAATGCTGCCGTATTTCACAACTCGCGGCAACGGCCTTATTTTCAACACAACTTCCGTGACGACGCCTAGAGTGCCCTCGCTGCCGAGGATCATGTGGTCGAAGTCCGGGCCGCAGGACGCGCGCGGCACCAGAGTGCCCTTCTCCAGGGTGATGACGGGATCCTCCGTTCTACCGGTGACCATTCGTATTCGCACCACTAGGTCCTCGATGTTGCCATACGTGTTCTTCTTCATGCCGCTCGCTCTGGTCGCTACCCATCCACCTAAACTGTTCGAAACGAGTTACTTTTCCAATCTTTCCTCCCTTGTACACATATATTTTTTTATATTACAAAAAAACAGGGTTACCACAGATCTGGAAAACCGAGAAGTTATAGTAAGAATTTTAAATTAGTCAGGGAAAACCTGGAAAAATCAGGGAAATATGTAAATTAGGGTGTATATTCCCTGGAAAAACCTAGAAAACTTGGAATGCTCAAAGAATTTTGTTCTATCTTGAAAAATCATGAAATTTGATTTGAACTCAAGGAATTTTTTTAAAATAGCCCCTTTGATATTTTTAGTAGTTGAAAAACAAGACATGACATTATTTTATAAGAAATATATCTTGTGCCATATTATTATTAAATATTTTATGATTTTGTATTATATGATCTTATATTATAAATCTTATATGATTTTATTGATTTTTTTTCAACATTTTATATAAAAGTTTTATATATAGAAATTTATATATAAAGTTATGGACTTTAAATTTTTAAATGGGGGATTTGAAATGTTTACTGAAATATAAAAGAAAAATATTTCCTTTTCTTTTATATTTCAGTAAACATTTCAAAATTGTATTCTAAATATTATTTAAAATACTTTAATTTTATCTGGAATTTGGAACAAAAATACTTGGAAAATCATGGAATCCTCAGGGAATTTATTACTAAGATTTGAGTATACACCCTGCAAATGAACCTGGAATTGAGAACAAAATTTAACTTTTCTCCCAATTTTCCCATAAATCAATATTATTGCATTCTATAGTCCATGCATTAACTATTATTTTTAAAATATATGTATATTAAAAATGGTTCCTTTGTTCAAATTTAATGTAGAAATTAGATATATTTACTAATGTCAAGTTTATTTCAATTTTAATATTTTTAGAGGTTTATAAAAACTTAAATTTTATTCTTTTTTAAACGTAAATTAAACATTAAATTATATCTTTTATTAAATGTTTTTATTCAATTGACTTCTCTTATTCCTTATTTTCCTCTGCATTTTTTCTGTTGGTTTGAATTCAGGATTACGTTATATTATTAAACTTCCAAATTTGTGTTGTTTCTAATAATATAAGTTATTCTTTTCTAATTTCTACTTCTAAATTTAAGATTACACATATTATGGTCATGGAAAATTTTCATTGTCGTCTGGAAAACATGGAAAAGTCAGGGAATTATCAAAATTCATTTTTTGTGGCAACCCTGAAAAAACATCTTTAACTCTATTCTGTCTCTGTCTTTCGGAGCTAAAGTTTCAGATGCATGCAGCGTATGTAAATCATTGAGATACGTTTTTGTATTTAAGGTATGGAACCTGTGTGGATGTATCGATTGTCTTTTATGTGTTGCGCATTTAAAGTAGCCTCATAGTTTTCTCTGGAAGTCTACAATATTGAATTCCAAAAAAAGATTACTTACAAAGAGAGTGTATGTCTCGTGTCATTGTCAGTGTACCAATTATTATGTATTTATATGCATATTAATGTTTTATATATGATTGTGTTTTGACATCTACACGTGTACTAATATCATTGGACAAAATGCTATAAGATGCTAATTGTCATTATTCATTACTCAAGTTAACTTAAGCTTTCTTTTTTAATTATTATATGACTTTATGGCTAAATGTGTGTCTTTTGTATTGCATTGTCTCAAAATAATTACTATCACCCACCTTTATTATATAATATGTATCTTATTAAATATATAATTAATTTTGTATGAAACTAATTTTGAATTTTATTTTATAAGATGTGCAAATTATTATTGAAAAAATTACTGCATTACTCTAACTGTATTTATACCAAGTAACAATTGTTTCAGTATTGATACTAATTTGTAGCGATGGGATTAAGTAGCTTACAAGTAGATTCGAATTTGTTTGCATAGTTTCGAACTCTCTATAATTACTCCAAAAAAACAGAACTTTCAAACAGACTTGAACTTTCTATAAGTACTTCGAAAAATAGGAGCAATACTTCCAAGTATCTGAATCTGGATCTAGTATATTTGAATCTTTTATAAATACTTATGAGAAATTGTAATCTAGAGTTCAAATATTATTTATAAGGGATTCGATTCTTCAAAAATGTATAATATTTATAAGTATTTATTATATTGTATTCATTGTGATAGAAAGTACTCATAAGTATTTATATTCTTTTACGACAGAAAGTATTTATAGCTATTTATTATATTTTTTACAATAGAAAGTACTTATAAGTACTAATAGTAAAGTACTTAAGTACCTTTTACTATACTGCTATAGTACTTATAAGTATTATTTCGAAGTAATATAAGTACTTACAAGTACTGTTTCCTCGCAGTACTAAATCTAAAATTCGAATATAATTATTCTAGATTCGATTATTTCGCAAGTACAATAGATGCACTATTATTTTTTATACGTATTATACAAATCTTGGAACGAAACTTGATTATTGAATTTTTACTCGGATTTTTAAGTATATACATCAACTTGATCCCATCCTTATTTGATAGAAAAAGGTTTTTTTAGATACATCATCATGTATCATAAAGAAACAATTTTCAAGAGTCATTTCAAGAGTCACTGAAGCGCAAACATCGCATATATTTTGCTTCATATTTTCTTTTGTCATTAGCGGTTCAAACGTAACTTTGTCCTTCACATATCCCCACAAAAAATTTTATGATGACAGATAACTCCCGAAATACTATCAGATATTTAATTTGAATAAATGCATTTTTACAAGAGTCAATGATGAACATATTGTAAAATAAATAAGTTGGAATAGAGGATAATTTCGATTTCGTGTTTCTCGAGCACTTTAAGTAACTCTAAATCAAAAGTCTCGTCATATTTTTTCATAGAAGTATTTAATAAAAAAATGTTTCTGATAAATTGGTTTCTTTTATAGAATTCAAAAATTTAATTTTATATAGGGCGTCCTATTTAAAATTTTATAAATAATATATCCATTAAGTTTGAAGATTCTTCAAACTCACACAATTCAAGATTTTAATCTTTAAAATGGATGGCATAATTTCCGAAATATTAAGTTATAAAGAGTTATGTGGGTGTATATAGTGTCCTTTACAAGATATTTTATATTAAAAAATTTAACATAAATTATATATATATATATATATATATATATATATATCTTATATATATATATATATCTTATAAAGTATTCATTTTCCAATACTTTTATCTCAATTTTTTTTATGCACAAAAAAGAAATATATTAATTGGTATAAAGAAAATACATAATTGCTTGTAAGAAAAATTATGTAGCTGCTTAATTGCAAATTACATACCTTTTTAATAAACAACTATGTGCTTTTTTACACTAATTGATCTTCTCGTTATTTGTGCATTAAAGAATTGAGATAAATATATATTTTATGAGATATTTCATAATTTATGTCAAAGTTATGTTAAACTTACATATAATATCTTGTAAATTATTCACTTTTTGCTATCTTAAGGTGCCTTTTCATACGCAGCATGCTGCAGCAAATCAGTCACGTGATTAAAATTTATTAGAGCATATCTCTTTGTTCTCTTATTATTTCAAGGTTAAAATTACGATTTTTACTTTTATATTCTCAAAATAATTAATTTTGTTCTTAAAAAATCCATTATTTAACTAATACAATTAGCCTAATTAATTAATCCTAATAATAATTAGCATCAATTAGTTGCGTGTTCTTTTACTTTACTGCCTTTGTTGTTCGTTCAATTGAGCTTCATCAATAGTAACAAACTGCTGCGGCAGCATTGCTGCACATGAAATGGTACCTTTACCCTCGTAACTTTTTATAAGGAATACTGCGAGGAATCGATTTATATAAAAAAATAAGTGGTTCCATTAAAAAAAAAAAAAAAAATGACCTTGAAAATCGCCCTTTAGGAAAAATGAGTGGCGCCAACTTCTTTTCTCCTAAAAAATTCCAGTTATTATTGTTGATATAGAATAGCTTAAAGAAGATCGCTAGATTGTATACCTGGAGAATTCGTAAGAATCGGGCTCGTGGCCGCACGTGAATCCCTGAGAACGAAGTATTCGCTCGAGATCCTGGCCGATGATGCCGGATTCGCAGCATATTAACAAATTATCCCTGTCCATCCACAATATCCGATTCATCTGCGACGTGTCCAGTGAAATTATCGTTCGGCGTTCGTCCGGGGGACAGCACGCCGCGCGGCTCACGCTGGTTCCACCACCGAAAGGTATGCAGACGGCCCCGTAATGCACGCACATATTGACAATTTTGACGACGTCGTCGTGACACTCTGCAAACATGAATATTGATGGAGAACACTTTGCATAGAGCGTAAAGATTTTCTTGTTTAAGGTGGAAAAGAGCGAAAACACACTTCTGTCGTTTTATCGCAACGAGATATAGAATAATAGGTAAAAAAAAATTTCTCTTTTTTTATAGACTAATCCACGTAAAGTTGTTTTTTTTAATTGAAGATGGAAACAATTTTTTTTTGTTGAACAATTCTTTTAAATCTTGTGAGACAAGTGGGCTATTAAATATAAGGAGAGCATTTGTTTAAATAAAATTTATATATTTTTTCTTTCATAAAATTTCTTATTGTGTGTATGAAATTTCTAAGATGAGATATAAACAGGATATTTTTATATGTATACTAATATATAAATATATGATGATGACGAAAATATAAAACGCATATTTCGTCAAATTTTTATTTTCGGAAAATATTATTTTAATATTTAAAAAAAAATGTAGGCAAGAGCTAAACCACTTATAAATTAAAACTTGATTTTATTTTGTACAAGATACATAAATATTTCGACCTACATTGATTAACTAATGTAAGAAATAGTAATACGTCTTCAATATATTGTAAAGCCTTTTTTTTAGATATTCTGTTGAGAAATGTAAGAAAAGGAATCATGTAAAGTAGTTAGGTCAACTGTTCAACCTTGTGCATATAAGCTAAAGTTTATATTGATTATTCTTATTACAGCTTACAAGTGTCAAGTGTGTTATAACATTGATTTATTCCTGTAGAGAATTCTCATGCATTCGATATTTTAACGATGTTTTTTTAACATTTAACGCCTTAAATAGCGCGATAAAGTATAAAAAATTGTGACATCGATTTTTTTAAGTTAGAATTTTCATTATTTATGATGAAAAATTCCTGAAAAATAATAAAATTGTTTGGTTCCAATTACAAAATTAAGTACATGTGAAATCAAACTTTCATCGATAAAACTCATATAAACACGGACAGTCAAAACAAAATTAATAACTTATTCTGAATAATTTCAATTTCAAATGAATATAAATTAATTACGGCGAGGAGAAAAGTTCTCAAAAAATCGTATTGATAAATCTTGAATCAAAACAGCAAAAAGGGTTATTAATTTAAAATTTGAAAAATTAAAATTCAACATTTTTTAAATCAAAAAGATTAAATAAAATGGATTTATATTTCATTAGTTTTTTTTGTAAGTATTAAATAGAAAAATAGTAATAAAACAGAAATATATAGAAATTCTGCACATCTTTAATTAAAACTGACAAAGGATTGCTAGTAGTGCTATATATACAGTTGCAATTAAATAGTAATTAAATAGGCGGAGTAGTGTCGTTCCGCTGATTGCAGACTTCTAAAAGATAATTCCGCATATGAAAGATAAAGAAAAAAAAACTCTGCCTCTCTAAAATGACAATTGAAATTTTCTGTGTGTGGTTTGTATCTTTATTTTATTCGCGCGAGAGAAATTTACACTTCAAAATCTACATATTTATATTTTTCAGAAATATTACTCTTTAAATAACTAAAAAAAAATATTTTAACAGACATATGTATATAAAATTATATAAAATAATAGATCTCGTCGGTAGATCAATTTCTTAAAAAGCCAATATAAGGTGAGACGTCTCATTCAAATTGAGTATCTAAATATTTAAAAAAATAAAAAGAAAAAATTTCAAGACAAAAATTATAGTTTTAACAGGGACTCTCAAATCATAATATCGCGACCTAGAATTGCTTTTTGTACTAAATATTGCAAAGAATCGACTTGTGTAAAAAATTAGGATTATTTTATTTAAAAAACCGAGTTGACCTTCAAATGACCTTGAAAAACGCCACTCAAGGGCAAACATTAACACGCTCGATATACATAATTCTGTCTTAATTTTTTCTTCTTGCATGATGGCGATTCAAGTAACTTTCTATGTATTATTATAAACTTACTCGGCCACACAACGATATCTGGTATCCTCTCGAAGGAGGTGCCGTGCTTCAAAAAATAAACCTCTCGCAAGGTATGACCGTGAGCGCGAAACAGCCGATCGACGCCGTTGGTCGAGTGATCGATCTCCAACTCCTCGATCGCATTCGATAATTCTGTCGAGAGTATCGGTTCTGGAAAGTGCGTCGGTAAATTTTGAGGATCGTGCTTCATCTCCCATGTTATATCGAAAGTCTTTTCGCACCACTTTGTAAAGTATGGTAATTCCAGGTTTCCAATGGGATATCTGATAATATATGATATTTATATACATTTATATACATATAATGTGACATATATGTTAAATTTTAATTTTACATATATATGATATATTTATATAATAGAAAGAAAATAAAAAGAGAGAGAGAGAGAAGCATATTTTTATATAACTTAGCACTCTTATCATTAAATATCAAGTATAGATTACACTGGTCAACAAAACAGAACTTTTGTTTAATTTTCAAGGATGTTTGAACGAATTTAGGGTATTTTGGAGGTGCTGAAAAAAATGACAATAATTTTGCTGAATTGGTTCTAGTTTTTGAGTTTTGTTTAATAAATACTCAAATTATGAATTTTATATCAAATATATGTAGAGCTGCTGACATATGCAACAGGTTTTGTCTATAATTTAATCTTTAATTCTTTAACATA
Organism: Nylanderia fulva; assembly: GCF_048542155.1. Taxonomy (NCBI): domain Eukaryota; kingdom Metazoa; phylum Arthropoda; class Insecta; order Hymenoptera; family Formicidae; genus Nylanderia; species Nylanderia fulva. The sequence continues at coordinate 86,375 of NW_028190311.1, forward strand.
TATTGTTAAAGTTTTTATATCTAACGTAATTGTCTTAATAACTCACATAAAAGAAAATCGTACAAATAATATTTTGTATTACACGTGCAGGCAAAGTGGCACTTTGTGTGCGTGTTTTCTGTGCGGAAAGCGGCCGATTTCCCACGCCGCCATCTAGCGGCGACGCGGTGAGTGAATAAGCTGCATTCAAAGCCATTGCCTACGGCTGAGCCGCGTTCAAAGTCATTGTCCACGGCTTCAGCCGCAACTATTCCCGCACCGTGCCGTCGCAAGATGGCGGCGTGCGATCGGCCACCTCGCGCACAGAAAACGCGCACAAAGCCACTTTGCCTGCACTTGTAATACAAAATATCGTGTGTATCAAGTGCGGATTGACAATTGTTCACTCGTGTGGGATGGTCGCACTTGCCTTCAGCTCGTGCGACTTGCCCGCACTCGTGACCAATTGTCAACTTTCCGCACTTGATACACAATATACTATTCCGAAGTACGATAATACGTTTTTCGAAGATTTTTTGCGCTGAATGATATCATTGTCTGAATGTATAATATCTAACACATCAGGATTTAGAGTAAATTGTGGTATAATGAAATAGAAATGGTATTTTTGGCCATTATTGGCAATGTATTGCCCACGGCTTTAGCCGTGGGCAATGACTTTGAACGCGGCTCATTGTCAGCCGTAGGCAATAGCTTTGAATGCGGCTTATTCACTCATCGCGTCGCCGCTAGATAGCGGCGTGGGAAATCGGCCGCTTTCCGCACAAAAAACACGCACACAAAGTGCCACTTTGCCTGCACGTGTAATACAATATACTATTTCTATACAGGAAAAAAAGGGCAAAATATTATAAAAATTATAAAAAAAAATAAATTAAAAATATCTCTAAAACGATTTATTTGCGGACTCATGTTTTTTAAGACTTTTTGACTTGTTTTTAGGCATACTAAATCCCCTTAAAATATTTTACCCTTTTTCTAACACCTTGTATATCAATTATCTGAATCACAATTAATATTATTTTATTTTATTTTATTTTATTGTATACTTAATACAACGCCATTAGATATTTCATATATATATATATATATATATATATATATAATTTTGTATATGTATTTGAGACAGTTTCAATATAATTTTGGGCTAAGCTACACCTGATTATTATATTTTTTGCATTTTTTATTTTTCATAGAGGCATTCATTATCTCAAAAATTAGAGAAATTAATCTAACAAAACCAATGTCATATTTGGAATCAACGACACAAAATTAAAATCGATCTAATATAATTGGCTAATATAAAATCAGTATTGAGCAATATTAATTATATGATTATAGATGCTTAATTTTTAATTGATTGCTCTGGTTCCGAATTTATATATTTTATCCTATACTTTATAAAAGGAAATAAATAAATACAATCTCATCTACATTCTTCGAGGTAGTCAGAGAATAAAAAATGTTTGGATAATGTATTTTTCCAAATAATCGAACGACCAATAATGTCCCGTTTGAAAATGTCGTAATCGTTTGGATAATTGAACACTCGACTAAATGGACTTTTAAAAATTAACAAATATAATTATTTTACTATATTTAAAATTAATGAAACCGCACTAGTTTAGCAATTAAATGATTACGCAAGAAACTTCTAAATTAATTTTTAATATTAAAATATTATTATATTATTATTATATTATTATATTATATTATTATTTTTAATTTAACAACTCACGCACACGTACGTACGAATCGTAATACAAATTATTTATATGTTATTATATTTTTCTAATCTAGATTTAGAGGATAACAGTTCTTTTTTTCATGTATCTTAATCCCAGGGATTTGGTGTTTATATTCATATAAAATGTATATTTTTTATATAAAGCACATAATATGCGATGACAACTCGTCTGTCATTCGAGACGTCATATAGAGATAAAAATTGATAAGAAAAACTGTAATTTCATCAATATTTCTCGTTTTTCATATGAAATCGAATTTCCTCGGGATTATAGATGTATATGTATTGTAATCGTAAAGAAGCATTTTTAATTCTGTCAAATTAATGCGACAAAAGACTAGAAGTATAAAAATAATATATCGCTGATAAAACAGGCAAACGTGAAAGATCCCCTTAATACGTCTGAAATTATACATCATTATACTGTTGTTTCGCTTTCTTTATTTGATTATACCTTAATATGATATACTTGATACATTAGGTAACTTTACGCAAGGCTAACCATCTGAACTAATGTCAACAAATAGAAACGAAAGAAATTTATCCTTATTATACGTAAATCCTTATTATACGTATTATACGTTATCATATATGTGCATAGAAAATTATGTAGAAAAAAAAATCCGCATATAAATATCTATATAGTCAGTGTTTGCTGTTATCTAAATAAAATTATATAGATGATCTTCTAAATGAAGCTTATTTAGCGCCATCTTATCTTTATATAGATAATAAAAATATGTATCATCTATATCTGTATCTTAGATGAAAAAAGTATTATCTTTACTAAATTATCTAGAATAATTTTCATATTTTTAAATTATAAAGATTATAATTTTGGTTTAGAATCATATAGCACACAAAATACATACTTAAATAGAACTTAGGCAATAAGCGATAAAAATTTATAAATAAAAATATGAATACATATATTTTTATATCCCTTTATAATTTACGTTTTTTTATAACTGTGTTTATACGCATAAGCAATCTTAAAATTTATTATCTAAAAAATTATCTAGATGAATTGCCATATAATCTTTTATCTATAAATATACTTAAAATAAAATCATCTTTATCTTATCTAAGATGAATTTATCTCATCTCATATTTTTATCTCATATTTATCTAGTTAATTTTTAAATCATCTAAACACAACACTGTATATAGTTTCACACAATTGTTAAAGCAAAAGAGTAATGAGTTTACAATAATTACAGAAACCACAAGAGTATTTTCTTGCTTCACGCTACGTCAGCTGTTCGAACTGCATCTTATTTTAGTACAACAGCTGTAAATTAAATTATTATCATACACACAATGTACATTACATAATTCTGACTCGAGATACAATTCAAGGTACTCGTATATATGTATACGTATACATCTTACACAACGAACTCAAGCTATGTAACTTTGATAACAAGAAGATACAAACAAGATTCTTATCATTCCCATTATTATAACACGTTCATCGTGTCATATCACATCACTATATGCGAAAAAAACTTGTACACCTGATTTTCTAACAGTTCTTCATTTTAAAAAATTTCATTTTAAGTCTTATTTAATTTATCGTTATCATTAGGAAAAAAAACTCCAGATACATATAAAAAAATGATATTATCTCCCGAATGTTTCAAATAGAACTTACTCATCTACTTCAAGAAAAACATCTTACTAGTATGAATCGAAATTTCAAGGTAATCTTTTGTTTTTTTAAATGGAAAAATATATTTTCATTTAGCTAGACATGTAGCCTATTCCTAGAATGAATTTATTTATCTATTAGTTTCAACCTTTCAAGATTATTCAAGCTCATTTATCATATCCTTTCAATTTTCTCTTCAGTAAACGCGGCGAAAAAATATTTTCCTCGCCATAGAAATTTGTTCAAGAAAATTTCAGAGACATATATTTCCATCTAGAACAAGACTTGTGTCCATAATAGTATGTCCTCCTTGGACAAACAGAATATAAATTCCATTGAAATATTTTTTAGCGAATAGTCGGGAAATAATTGCGTGAAAAGTTTATAATGTGACACTATGTATACCGACACATACAGTACCCTCCATAAGTTTGGAAACACCCTACATTTTACAGTTAAAGAATTGCATGGCAGCGATCTGTTATAAATAAAAATGTCATCTAAATATTTTATGTTTATTTTATGATTTATTTATACAAAAAATCTGCATAGATCAAAAGAATTTTCTTAATTTAAGAGAAAAATTCTCTAAAGAAATATTCTTTAATTAGATATTCCTAACATGCAAGAATATAAACTTGGAATGGAATGCTTTTTATCAGTATATTATTTGAAATATTATTAATCGTGATAACAAAAAATAGTCTTATGATAATGGACATTTGTTATTTATTGCATACAGTACCCTTCACAAGTTTGGAAACACTTTACATTTTACGGTTAAACAATCGCGTGGCAGCGATCTGTTATAAATAAAAATGTTATTTAAATATTTTACAATTTATTGATACAAAAATCTACAGATCGCTGCCATACGATTATTTAATTGTAAAATGTCAGGTGTTTCCAAACTTACAGAGAGTACTGTATAAAAAGTAAATAATTTCTATGTCTAATAATTTTCTAATATAATTCATAAAGATTTAAAATATTTTGAAAAATTTTTTTCATTTAAATTATATATTGAATTAATTTCATTAAAATTATGTTTTAATGAAAAAAAAATAAATTTATTATATAGATAAATAAAATTAAAAAAGTTAAAATAAAAGAGTATAATAAAAAATTATTAAATTTAAAATTAATTTGTTCATTTGAAATTAATCTTGAAAAATAAAGGAAAATAATAAGTAAACCTCTGATTATACACTGATTGTGAGAAAAAATAATGTTAATATGAGTAAACGCATTTAGTCAATGGAATTTTTTTTTATTGAAATATTTAAATGTTTAAGTCAAGTGCACTTCAGTATTGTTAACTAAGCTTAATTTGAAACATAATATTTTTTCGTATTTACAAATATTTGTTTGACAGCTCGTGACTGCCGTATTTAATTAGTTTAAAAAAAAATTTTTTTTTGATTGAACATTAGTTTTTTCTCAGTGTAATTAAAAATAGTATAATTGAATAAATATAATTAGAAATTATTAGAGGAAGTTTTATAATAACTTCGATTATTATTAGAATGAAAATTATACGGTAGAATAAACCATTAACACGTTGTATTTTTTTTCGGTCTAAAAAGCTCTCAATTTAACGATGATGATACTCGACGGCGTTTCGTTCGATACGAAGCGCAAATAAAAAGTGCATATGCACTTATGCGGAGAACATCGATGGCGACATTCTTACTAGTAACTGGACAAACATAATTAGCTAGGAAAACGTATACGTGACGAAATCGAGAGAGACAATATAGGCTTTCAACGTTTCAAGCTATATATATATCTTATGTATACTTATCATGCTAAAATCTGACGCTGCTGACATCATGTTCTGTTTATTCAAATCTTCAATCATTCTCTTTTTGAATAATTAGATATATTATTAGTAAAGAATATTCAGTAAGGTAACTTATTATTATACGAATAAATGCAAAAAGAGCGAACAAATTGAGTAAACTTTAAAAGCAGACTTTGATAAAGCAGAATTTATTTCCGATGTCTGAATAATCGATTTATAAAATGATAGATGATATAGAAAAAAATGTTTACATTTTCTTTATATGATTATTATATGTATTTTTTATATGATTATTATATACTTTTTTATACATAATTTTTTATAAGTTTGCGTAGTAATGATTAAACGTCTTATTTTCAAAATTTTATACTTAATAATTTAATTTATCATTATATTTAATGATAAATATTTCTCTCTCTTTTTCTTTCTTTTTTCTTTCTTTTATATCTATAATTATTATACATATAATTCATAATTTAATTGCTCTCTCCTGATTTTGTCAATTTTTGTGCATTTTAGATCACAATATAATTTGTCTCTCTGTTTTAAAAATCAAGATATTAATTAAAGCTCATATAAATCCAAACGAGTTATAGAAAAAATATCAAAAAATTATATTTTATAATACAAGTATTTATATGACGTATTTGTAAACATAACTCTAAATTTTCAATTCTACAACATATTTCAGAAATAGATGGTAAAATTTTAAGAGCATATACTCTACTCATTATAAGGACGAAAAAATCATAAACATGAATTCGGAAATACTTCCCTTCTCAGTTATATATTTTTTACAATAAACTTAAGAACATTTCATTAAAGAAATTGCTGGAAATGATTTCTTTCAGTAATAGAAGTATAATCCATGAGACATCAATGCAAAACATATACATATAAAATATGTGTTGTAAATCAACAATATTACATGACTTTTTTCATTCTAATAAAATATGCTCTTAAAGTTCGATTACCTATTTCTGAAACACCATATATAGAATAGCTTTCTTTTGTTTTTCTCGATATATATCTTAAAAAGTATTTAAAATACCAAAAAAAGTTTTATATAAAAATTTCATGAGAACATCTCTATTTAATCAAATTAATAATATTGTGAAAAAATAATTTTAGAAATTAATTTTTTTGTAAATTTTTGGAAAAAAGTTATTTTTTTATTTGGGCCATAACTAAAAAATTTTTAATTTATCTAATATTTATCTTCCCTACATATGTGTAAAATTTCATCAAAATCAAAATTTTCGGGTTTGTATAATTTTCTCTTGTATATGTACAAGGTGTTTCTAAATATAAATGCGAAAAATTTTGGAAGATGATTCTTTGTTAAAAATTAAAGGGAGTTTTTATATAAACATGTATTTATTCTATATCCTTCTTTGAAGATGAATTAGAAACTGAGTTACAACTTCTTCAAAAGAAAAGATTTTTTAAAAATCCAAAAGACAAAGAGTATCATGCAACGCAATAAATAAAAATAATGAAAGACCAACTTACGAGCATACGAATAGGTGTAATATAATAAATTCAATTTTATTTATAAATCCTGAACTTAAATTCTTACATAAACTTAAAGAATTTAAAAGTTCAGGATTTATAAATAAAATTGAATTTATTATATTACACCTATTTGTATGCTTATAAGTTGATCTTTCATTATTTTTATTTATTATGTTTTTTAACTTTAAAAAAAATTAATTTTAAAAAAATAAAAGAAAAAGTTTCTTTAAGAATCAAGCTTTCTAACGCATATTTTTAGATAATTACATTCCGGTTACGTTAAAAAGTTCTGATAAAAAATTGAATAAGGGTTGTTATAGTTTCATCCCCTTAATACGAGAAAATTAGAAAATATTAATAAATAAGTTTCGATGACTTTTGCGTAATAACATTTTTATATTATTTTTATTTTTATTTTTTATATACTGACCTTAACTATAATTTTATATTCAGATTTCATTATTTATTTACTAAGACTAACGCATTCATTACTTATTGTTTTTGCGCTGAAGATGGTTAAAAGAAGAACCGAAACGTACGCGTTAAAATTAAAATTTTGTTTTCTTTATTATTTTTTATTTGATTATTAAAATGTATTATCTTGATATTTGTATATATAATATAATTAGAGTTGGGTAATAATTAGTTAATTAATTAAAAGTTAAAAAAGTTAAAAAGTTAAATAACTTTTAACTTGGCTTACAATAGTTAATTTAAAATGTATTAATTTTTAACTTTATCTAGTTATTTATTTTGACCTTAAACTTATTAACTTTTTTCTAAGTTAAATTTCTTTTTATCTGTGAATACCATATTATTGTTTTTTTTATAAGTTATAAACGTATTATTTTTAAATTAGAGTAAGTATTATTAATTTTTATGTTTATATATTTCTATATAAAAATCAAAATTTTTTTTTTTGTTATTATAAATTTTAAAAGAATTGACAAACAAAATTCTAATTTAATATAAATAATGTTTTAAAAAACTAACTTTTGACTTCAGTTAATTTAATCTTACCTTTTAACCTTTTAGATGATAATTAGTTAATTTTTTGTTCATGTAACTTTTAACTTAATTAAATTAATTTTATAAGCAACTAACTTTAACTTAACTTATCTAACCCTAAATATAATATTAATATAATACAATATATAATATATAATATAATATAATATAATATAATATATAATATAATAATATAATATAATAATTTTGCGCCTTGTCTATCGCACTAGTTTTATCACGCCTATTATTATATTTTCATATTTTTTATTTTTAATAAATATCCTTTTTAGTAGAAAAGATTTAATAAATTTTATTTTTCTAATTTGTCCAAAATTCGAGAAAAAAATTAAAAACTAATTTTAAAAATTAAACATTCCTTAAAGGGTGAAGTGAAAATTAGGTTTTTAATTTTTTTCAAGCTTTTTAACAAAGCTTTGTCAAAAATGAAGGAGAATTAATTTCCTACAATTTTTCGCATTTATTTAGAAACACCCTGTACATATATATATGTATATAAATGTTCCATAAAACTCACCTGTTACCGGTGAACTCAACCAGGAGCTTGTTGTTCACGTGGAATCCGGAATCCTTGTAACCCCATCCGTTCCATTTCAGCAACTGCTGCCTTAAAACACCAAAGAGCGACGAATAATGATAACGTGAGAAGCAGAGAAAGTCCGTGGAATAAGATGTGATCCGTCAACGAGAAAACCGAATATAATTATAGTACCCGCACGCGAGTCTCGAAATATTTCGAATCACCGGGAAAGCGCACGTGTCTCACACGTTTCGTCACGTGACTGTTCGTTCTGTCCAATCGTCCCTTCGGAAAAATCAAAATACAAATTTTTCGAAATTTCTATTCAACTATTATATTATTTATATTTATCCAGGAATTATCATCGAGTATTAAGATCGGGAAGAGTAATGATAACGTGTAATATAATATAAAGTCGATCCCTAATAGCACAACATATCGGAAAGAGATTCAGAGGATATTCAGAGAATATTAGAGAGGACATTCGAACATCCTCAGGATGTTCTCTGAATGTCTTCGGGATATGTGCAGGATCCTAAGGTTGCAAACGGACGTCATTAGACATCAAAATGATGTCATTAGACGTCAAAACTACTACTCGGGATGATACATCCCTAACGGCACACATATTCCAAAAACGTTCAGAAAACATCCTGAAAATGTTCGAATGTCCTCTGAATATTCTCTGAATATCTTTTGGATATGTTGTGCTATTAGGAATGTAATATAAGATGGAATTTAAGATATATGAGGTTATAGAAAAGGGCGGAGTGTCTTATCGATCGATGTTACGAGATCGTGTGTGCGAGGGTGTCGTTCGTGATGCGGGGGAGAGAGTCATAACAATGAGTCACACATGGACGAGCTTTTACACACACGCAAAGATATACGCGAAGAGGTGTGGTCGGCCGCGATTAAACGCACGCGTGAGTAAGTACGTGTATATTAACGTCGCGCATGTTGCACCGCGTGCACAATTCGCACGCACGCACGCACACACACACAAACACACACACAAACACACACAAACACACACACACACACACACACACACACACACACATACATATATATATATATATATATATATATATATATATATATATATATAGAGAGAGAGAGAGAGAGAGAGAGAGAGAGAGAGAGAGAGAGAGAGAGAGAGAGAGAGAGAGAGAGAGAGCGAGAAAGAGAGAGAACTTATCTCTCGATTCGTCTCGCGGACGAAAATCGCCCAATCGTGGCGACACTGACTGACCTGATTTTTGGCACCGCGCTCTCGAACTCGATCGGGTCGTTCGCCGATTCCGCGTGCGTCATCTGCTTCCCCCGATCTGACATGCTTCTTATTCTCTCGGGCGCGCGATGAGGGATGTCGGAAATATATGTACAAACGGGAACGAAGCGCGTTCCTCGAACGCGCGGCGACGGCTCCGCGTTCACTATTGACACGCGCACCGGCAAACCAAATTTAAATCGATACAGCCTCCACCCGACCACCCGTCGACGCGCGCCAATCCACGCGCGTCTCGCCGAGCGGCCAATCGCGCGGTCAATCGCCGATGACGTCACCGCGCCATAGATTTGTTCGTACACTTAGAGCAAACGCGTATGCTTCATCTTAGTAGATATATATAAATATATAATTATATATTTCTATAAATATATAATTATGTAACTATATATCTTAATTAATTGCAATTAAATTATTATTAACGCAATAATTGTATATTATATTATAATTGCATACAGTTACAATTAATAATAATAAATCATATTCGATTAGAAAATTAATCTCGAACCTCCATGATTTACTTACTAGATGGAAAAATAACAATTACATTTCAGTACAGACATATCGTTCATTGTCATTTAGTGAGGGAACATTACCGAGAACTTACGGTTTACCTAAAATCCACAAAGAAAATTGTCTGTTTAGACTAATTGTATCCTCTATAAATACTTCTTTATATCAGTTAGCACTTCACTTACACCAAATTATGAACAATTGTTTCCCTGTCTGTAATAGCCACATAGAAAATAGTTTCGAAATGGTTAACAATTTCAGATATTTACATCCATAATGACTACAAATTATTATCTCTTGATGTTATTTCACTTTTTACTAATGTACCTATCGATTTAGCTCTCGAGAGTGTTTCCAATAGATGGCAATATATTGAAAATAATTGCAATCTCCCTAAGTCTGAATTTTTAATTGGAGTAAGCCTCGTATTAAATTCTACGTATTTTACATTTAACAATGTTTTTTATTGACAATCCTTTGGTGCACTAATGGGTTCTCCTTTATCTCCTATCATAGCTGATATTGTACTGCAAGATTTAGAAAATAAAGCTCATCAACTACTAAAGTTTTGTCCACCCATATACATCAGATACGTGGATGATATAATAATGGCTGCTCCATCGGATTCTATAGATCACACATTAAATTTATTTAATTCTTTTTACAAAAGAATCCAGTTTACTATTGAAATTCAAGATAATAATAAAATTAATTTTCTCGACCTAACATTGATATTAAAAAATAACAACATCATATATAATTGGTACCATAAACAACGTTTTCTGATAGATATCTAAACTTCCTTTCTCAACACCCTATGAATCAAAAACGAGGTACGATAATGGGGTTGGTGGATCGAGCCTTCTTATAATCAAATCCAGAATTTCACAAAGAAAATTTAGAGTTAGTAATCAAAATATTACTCGAAAATAACTATCTTCTGAAATTGATTTTTGACACAATGAACCAAAGACTAAAACATTTAATAGAACAACGAAATATCCTTACAAACAAGAATGACCAAAATTTAAAGGTCTCGTATTTCTGCATCCCATTCTTACCGACACTCACTGAACAATTTAAATTGAATAAATATATTAAAGTACATAAAGATCCTATTCCTAAGTGTTCAAATACCAATGTTATATATAAGATAGACTGTAAAGATTGTAATGCATCGTATGTTGGTCAGACTAGTAGGAAATTATCTACTAGCAGAATATCAAAACATCGATCTAATATACATAGAAATGTAAAAAAATCTGTAATCACTGACCATAGATTAAAACATAATCATGAATTTAGTTGGGACGATGTAGAAATACTTGACAAAGAATCACAATATAACAAAAGATTGATTTCAGAGATGATATTCATAAAAAGGCAAAATAACAGTCTTAATTTAAAAACAGATATTGATGGCTTGCCAGTAATTTATGACGATATAATACATAGACTACCTAAGATATGAAAGTTAAAAAACATAAACAACTAACTATTTTCTCCGTTGTGTGGTCATCTCTCTGAGAGATAAAAATCATCCGTTATTGTAACCTCGAGCAATCAACATCTGAAAGCCTTCACGTCACAATATAATATCTTACTTGATTTAATTGTAAGTCTATTTTTATTAATTTACTTATCTTTCAATGTTAATTTTTCGTATACAATGATTTTATAGACATATATTAACAATTGCTGTTATTGAAATTCGCAACCGACCTCCTAACCGAACGATTAGCGAGAGATCTGTTTCGCGACAATTACATAAAATGACGATTCGAGGAATAGAATATATAAAAATGCTCATGCTTTAAAAAAGCGTTGATTTCGTTTTTTAAAAAAATAGCTTGACGTAGTTTTATGCGAATAACTGTGTTTTTGTATAGTTTTATTATATTGACAGTTATGAATAATTGATTGTTAATTTCTATTAATCTTTAATTTTAAATGATGCGTTGAAGAAGGTTGAAAAAGGCAATCGAAACGTTCGAATTTATTTAAGTCTAATATTTTATGTTATAAATCTTTTTCCACAAATAAATATTAATGAAAGAACTTAATTAGCTCTTATTGCCTTTTATATGTATATATATATAATTAAATCATATAATTATGCGCTTATAAAGTTAAAAAATGCATGAATAAAAAATGAACTCAGTTAAAGTTCAATTAAGATTAAATGAACTAAAGTTAAATAAAATGTTAATTTGTATATTGTTTATATTAAAACATTATTTATATTAAGTTAGAATTTTATTGTTTGTTAATTCTTTTCAAATTTATAATAACAATAAATAACAAAGAAATTTTAATCTTTATATATAGAAATATTTTTTTGTAATTACAATTGATGACAGTAAATAAACATAGAAATTAATAATACTTTAATTTAAAAATAATACGTTTATTAACTTATAAAAAAACAATAATGATATTCAGAAATTTTAAAAATGTAACTTAGGAAAAAAGTTAATAAAGTTTAAGGTCAAAAATAATTAGTTAAAGTTAAAAATTAATTTTAAATTAACTAAACTTATTAATTTTTTAACTTTTTTTTAACTTTTAACTAATTTACTAGTTATTACTCAACCCTGATTAAAATTAACAAAAAAAACTGCGTTAGCTTATAATTTCAGGTAATAAAAAAACTGTCAATAAATAGATTTATAAGTCGAATCTAAACCCACAAGGAGTTAGCAGTCTAGTAACATAAACGTCTGGTGGTGTCCAATAGAAAAATTGGATTTCTAGGGTTCCTAGCAAAGAAGCGAATAAAATATTTCTAAATTACGCCTTCTCTTCATTCCATCTTCTATGACGGTAGAAGAGGTTGTGGTTAATGGTTATGTGGTTTTGTGAATGGTGGATGTTATGAGAAAAGAGGCCGCTTCACAGCTAGCTTTACTTTTTACTTTGTCCCGTCAGCGGACGAAGATACAACAAAGAGAAAAGAAAAAGAAGACGCTAGGGTGACAGCTTTGATTCTCGATCATCGTGTGAGATTTTTCTGACATTTCTGCTTATCTAAATCCTGTTCTACAATTGCGTAAACGTAGTTGGAAGTGGTTGTACGGTATCGTAAAAAGCAGTTTCAAACTATTACTATCGTTTGCAAACGGTAGTAATGGTTTAAATAAACTATTAATGGTTTGAATAAACTATTATTACCGTTTGCAAACGGTAGTAATAGTTTAAAACTGCTTTTTACGATACCGTACAACCACTTACAACTACGTTTACGCAATTGTAGAACAGGCTTAATGTAAGTGACTCCTTAGATATTGTAACCTTAACTTAGACAATACTAATTAACTGTGCCTAAATAATCATAATTTGACTAAACTGGTTGAAGACATTAAATATTTACAAAAAAATACTAATTAATCCTGTCAGAATCTGTAGTGTAATATGGACAGTGTTGTGCTTTCAAATTAGCTAGATAAAGATGAAATAAAAATGTTTTGAGTTCAAGCCGACTTTGAGCTCAAGGGCTTTTCTTTTTATTGGCTATATAGATTGAAAAATCCTCCACAATTAATTAAAGTACTGATAATAATGAACGGGTAACGCTGTAATTTCGTATAAAAAAAACAAAAGTTAAAAAATTACTAAAATTAGTTTTTTGGCCTCGTGCATCAGCTCATAACAATACATATTTAATACAAAAGTTCTGCAGTTTGTTTGTGCACAAAATATGGCGCTCCCAATAGAGATGACATGAAAGAATAAAGGTTCGTCTACATAGACAGTAAGCAATTCAGAGTGAAGAGTAAGCACTACGAAATGGGATTTGTTCATTTTGTTACTCCTAACAAAATGAGCAAATCCCATTTCATACTGCTTACTGCTTACTCTTCACTCTGAAGTGCTTACTGCCTATGTAGACAAGCCTTTAGATAAGATGATGATTTTATGTTAAATATAGCTAGATAAAATGAAATTATATGCCGATTCTAGATAATAATTTTTAAGATTGCTTATGTGAACACAATTATAAAAAAATGTAAATTATAAAAGGATTATAAAAATATATGTAAAAAAACTGTTAAATGTATGTATAAACATATATAAAATGTATGTAACTGTAAAAATATATGTATTCATATTTTTATTTTGTATTGCTTATACTACTTAAGTTCTATTATTTAAAAGTATTTTTTTTTGTACTATGATTCTAAACTAAAATTATCTGAAAATTCTAGATACTATAGTAAAGATAATACTTTTTTCCATCTTGTAAAATGCAGATACAGATAATATATATTTTTTATTATCTATATAAAAATAAGATAATGCCAAAAAGTTTTATCTAGATAATTTTATTTAAATAAGTTTTTCTTTAAATTATAAGCGGACACCTTTTTCATCTAACAATAAGATGCAGATGTATATAATACATATTTTTTGTTATCTGTACAGAGTGGTACTGTAATAGTTGATCAAAATCAAGGATTGAATTGGGCTCGTCATAAGAATGAAAAAGTTCTCATAAACGTTAGTCCAAAAACGTATTTTGAAGTATTGCCTTTGTGTTTGAACAATAATAATAGATTTCAATTGTGACAACAGATCACTCGATTAAGTTACTTATTGAACACATTAATTGAAAAAGCACAAATTATAGTAAATATGATCAAAAGTTTAAAAGTATTCATTCTTCGAAATTGATAATTAAATGAATCGTAACTCCTGAAGGATACGTTTTTGGACTAACGTTTGTGAGAACTTTTTATTCTTATGACGAGCCCAATCCAATCTCTGATTTTGACCACTATTTCAGGATTACCCTGTATAAAGGTAAGAAGATGATGCCAAAAAGTTTCATTTAGATGATCATTTATATAATTTTATTTAGATTTTACTGTATAATTTTATTTACTATATAATTATATTTAGATATATATAATTATATAATTTGTTTACATATATAATCATATTACATATATATTTATATTTAGTTACAATATAATTTTCTTTAGATAACAGCAAACCCGGAGTATGGACGACGAAGACGTGAACGATCAGCCGGTCGACTACAGCAAGAAGTACACCGAGAGGAACGTCGCCCCGGTGCAGAATCAGCTGATCGAGTCGGCGGACGTTCAGCGGCCGCGTCGCGCCTCGAAGAAGGTGTACGGCGAGCGCGACTCCAAGGTGGACCCGTTTGGCGACTACGCCGAGACCGACCTCGACCAACCCACGGATTACAGTCTGCGTTACGCCGAGGACGACGAGGAGGAGACCGACGACGAGGAGGAGAAGCAGGGCGCTGAGTACTTCCCCGTCAGCGGGCAGGAGGACACTGTCAAGACCTACTGCACGGAGGGGACTCCCTACGAGACACCTTTTAACTTCTCCACGGCCACGTCCATGTCGGATCTTCGAGTCGAGGACGCGAAGGAGAGTGAGTTACTGAAGAAGATGCCGAAAAAGCCGATCGAAATGGCCAGGAAGAGCCCTGTGACCTTCATCAAGGAGCCCGAGACACCTGACTGCGACGAACAGGACGGTCTGATGACGAAGGAACTCGAAGAGGAGGTGAACCCGAAGGACACCGCGATCCTAAATCCTGGCCAAGTGACTCCGGAGAAGATAGTAAGTTATTACGAGGAGGAAACGTCGCACGGTTTCTCGCGTGCCAATTCGCTTAGTTCCCTGAGTAGTGCCATGACTTCTCAGAATAACGTTCCAGGAGTTATATCCAAGGTAGACTCGCCATCACCTTCCGTGAATAAAGAAGAACTGGAAGAGAGTGAGGATCACAGTGCTCTGGAATTGAATAATAATCAAGCAGAATTGTCTTCCGGAAATGATAATCTGTCCCAGCGCAAGAATACTCCACGTGTGTTGGATAAAGAAGGTTTGTATCTGGATGACAAGTTGAGGGAAAATTAACACGAGGAGAAAAAAAAATATTTTTATATGTAATTATGTGATGTATATTTCAGGAAAAATGGTGACATTCAGTGGCCAGGATTATTACGCGGAAGAAACTCCTTTAATGTTTTCGCGTTCCAGTTCGCTTGGCTCATTGAGTGGGTTTGAGCAACATTCGATTCACGATGATCGTAGTTCTGTGGTTAGTGATTTTAGGTAAATTGTATATTAAATATTAGCTTTATAAAGGAGGATGTTAAAAATAAGTCAATTTTGACCTTAAAGTGGAATCTAAATCAATCATTAGAAACTTTTTGGGGATCTTCTAGAAGCAAAAAATAACAATTATTTGTCCACCAGAAAAAAATATAAAAATTAAGATTTTTATCGATTATTGGAAGTCATATAAAGATTTTTAACCTTTAAGATTTTTAAGCTAAAAAATGTTTTAAACAAAAGTTATAAATATCTATTTACATGTCTTATCAGTTTGGTCATAGATGATGATGCTAAGGTTAGAGAAAGGTCATCTTGAATCTTTCAAATAGTACTACTATACTTTTTTTTATATTAATCGATTCTTCGCAATATTCTGCATAAAAAGTTATAAGGGTAAAATTAGTCAAAAAGTGAATATTTATGAGATTGATATTTTAATTTTACATAATCTTACATAAATTATGAAATATTTCGTAAAATATTCATTTTTTGGCCATTTTACTTTTGTAACTTATTATGCAAAATATTGTAAGGAATCGATTTACATAAAAAAATTTAGTGATTTTATTTAAAAAATTCAAGATAATCTTACCCTGATCTTGCCATCATTATCTATGATAAAACTGATAAGACTAGTAAATAGATATTTTTAAGTGCTATAATTTTGTTTGAAAAAAATTCCCAAGTCTAAAAAAATAAACATTTTTTTTCTAAAATGCATAGTTTATGAAATATTCAACTGTTTCATAATTTTTGGCACCTTATATGTATAATGTAAATTATGTAAATTAAAACATTAAATTCTCTACATATATTACTTATTTTTCAATATATAAATGTATAATTGATTTTATTTTGAAGATATATCAAGAATATAAAGCTTAAAAATCTTAGACTTCCAATAATCGATGATATAAATCTTGATTTTCAAAATTTTCCCCGCACCTAGTGGATAAATAATTGTTATTTCCTGCTTGTATAGAAGATTTCAAAAACAGTTTCCAATGGTTGATTTATGTTCCACTTTTGGGACAAAAATGGTTTATTTTTAACATCCTCCTTTCGACTTGCTTATTAAATCTTTAATTTTCCATTTAGTAAAATAAAATTATTTTCTGTTATCTTTTCAGTCGCAGGACCAGTGGTATAGTTTCACCCAGTGAATTGCCAGACTCACCTACCCAGACAGCTTTACCTAGTCCACGGAATCATAAAACTCAGAATGCAGAATTTTCCTCAAAACTACAAGAAGAGACAGTAAGACCTACAGTTCGACAGCATTTATGTATGTTATTAATGATGTCATTTCTTACCAATGCTATGATAAATATGATAATAATAACATTAACAATAATTGGATTTAGAATCTGGAAAAATTGGTAAAATCAAGGATTTTTTTTATTTTGAAAAATTTAAAAATTCTCATGTCATTTCTTTTAGACTTGGGAATTTTTTTTTTAAATTAAGATCTTGAATAATATGTGGAAAACATTTCACTGTTGAAAAAAGATTACCTAAATTTTATATTTCTCTCTGTTGCAGCATTTTCTAAACCGCAAATCACAATCAATAGCGTTTTCGAGGATGAGGTTGCTACTTTCAAGGTAGAATCGACGCCCGTTGAATTTTCCAGCGCAACAAGCCTGAGTTCCCTTACAATTGACGACGAAGTCAAAATACCTAATGATACAAATATGTACGGTAAATTGGAGAGAGTGCCCGATGAAGATGAAGAGGACGTTCATAAACTCGAGATCGATATGCTTAACGTAACGATAAGCAACTCGAAGAGTGAAGAGAAAGAGGAACAAGTGAGCGATGGCGATGAGGAGGACGACGAGGATATGTTGGCTGCCTGTATTAATATGGGAATGCAAACTAACAGGTAATTAGGAAGTCCAGAGAGATCAAATAAAATGATTTTTTCAAATATCTAAATCAACTCAAATTCTAAATATACTCAAGAGTTCTAAAACAGAGTGTATACTCCCTGGAAAAACCTGGAAAACCTGGAATTCTCAGAAAATTTTGTTCTACCTTGAAAAATCCTGGAATTATCATGAAATTTATTTTGAATTCAGGGAATTTAAAAAAAATTGCCCCTTTGATTTTAAAATATAGTTTCAAAAAATATAAAATTTATTAGTTTTATATAAAGTATATATTAAAGTATATTTTATTATAATATAATACTATATTACATTATATTAAAAAAATACTTCATTTATGTTAAAAAATTATGTATAACAAATAATTATTTCAAAATTGTATTCTAAATATTATTTAAAATACTTTAATTTTATCCGAAATTTTGAACAAAAATACCTGGAAAATCATAGAGTCCTCAGGGAATTTATTTCTAAGATTTGAGTATACACCCTGTAAAAAAACTTATACTAAAGTTAAAATTTTAGCTTCTAAATGTATTTTTTATTTTTATGTCTATGATGATTTATCATCAAGTTTTAGTAGTTTGAAAATAATACGATTTTTAAGGATAGGAAAGTGTTCCTCATTTTTTTTTAGTAGTGTATTTCTATAAAAATTGAATTGTGACATCAGAGAGGAGAAAACAGGCTAAAAATCCTTAGATGCCATTTTGAAATATCTTTTCATTTAATAATGGCATCTAAGAATTTTCAGCGGGTACTTTCTCGCCTCTGATGTCACAATCTAACATGAGGATCGAGTATGCTGGAACCTACTCTATTTTACCAACGAAATGTTAATTTGTAATTTTGTTTATTTTTTTTTATCGCTTTTATAAAATTAAAAATTCTTTTCAGAGATTAAAATACATATATTAATAAAGGCATAGATCTTCATCTTTGATTTAAAAAAAAGAAAAAAATTTGGAAATTTACCGACAACCTGTCAATTAATATAAATATTTATTTTATATTAAAGTTATACAGTTTGCAAGTACAAAATAAGCTTAGGAAGACAAGAAGGGCATGTGAAAGAATGACAGGAGACCTTTAAAATTGAGTTTAGAGGTTTAGTTTTAAAAAATCACAAACAAGTCAGATCTACGTAAAATATATACAATATTGAAGTAATAACATAAAAAAGAGCAATAGGTTTCCGGATATTGTACATAATATAAATATATATAAGCAATAAAAAATAAAAATAAAAATAAAATTGCAGGTAACATTTGGTCAATAAATTTTTACAGATAGTCAGCTCCAGCATCACCTTAAAAATGGCATCTAAGAATTTTCAGCGTGTGCTTTCTTGCCTCTGACGTCACAATCTAATATGAGGATCCAGTATTCTTAATTAAGTTTTTTCTTTTCATATAAAATAATAATAAATCCTATTTACAGGTACAGGCAATCCCTGTCGAAGATTCAGCACGAAACTCCGACGGAGAGTCCGGCCATCAGTGGTACTCTGAAAACGAACAGGACCGCGGTGGACACCGTCGCCTCGGACACCGTACACGTGTATTGCACGGAGGATACGCCCGCGGATATCTCCCCGGTAGGATCGCACTCCAATCTGTCCGCTCTCTCGATGCCAAGTGTCCAGGAAGACGTGGAGAAGATCGAGCCGGACAGCCAAGATCGATCGGCCGAAATCGATTGTCACAGGGGTGACTTATTCGACGAAGGTTCCAATCTTTCGGGCGAGGACGAGAAAATATTAGACGAGTGCATTCAATCGGGCATACCTAAGGTATTTAATTTCTCTTCGATCTGATACTTTTTTCTCTTACAAGAAAGGACTCAGAAGGTCAGGCAGGGTTAGTATTTTAAACGATTTGTTTAACTGTTTGATTAAAACATGTTTAAAACATTGCAATTAAAATATATGATTATTTAAAAAAGAAAAACAAAAACAAAAACCAATAGACGTTGCAAAAAGGTTTTTATTTTAAATTTTTTAGTTTATCTATATTGATATATGTGTAACCTATAGATATAAAATTAAAAATATAAATATAAATAATGAAATAAAAATAATAAGATAAGTATTATTTTAACAGAATATTTATTTTTGGATATTAATTATTAAGTAATAATTAATATAATTGAATATATTAAATATTGTACATATAAGGCTATTTGCACAAAGCACAAACTATTAAACTTTAATTATAACACGTTGCATTTTACATTTTATCTCTTGCAAATAATAAAATAATGTAATTCCTTTAATTAAAAAAATAATACACATTAAATAAATTAAAATTAAATAAATTTTAAAATTAATAACTCAAAATAAAAAATATTTAAAAATTGTAAACAAAGAAGGGCTATTAAACGTAATACAGTTGACAGTTGATATTAATAAAATTCATTTAAACCAAATAATAAATACATAAGAAATAAACATTTTGCGAACATTTCGGCTGACATTTCAAGCCTTCTTCAGCGCAATAAAAATATTTTAATTAGAAATTGAATTGTAATATTAAACATTAAAGACTGTTATTAACAATGTCAAGATAATATATATATAAAGTCAGCTTTAGATCTCGTTATATATGTTGCTAAACAAGTCATCGTGTATGACAACCACTATTACTGATACATACTGAGTTCGAGCGACCGTACCATGCAATCACTTATGAGTATAGATTTCCTGATTTACTGGTCAAGGGAGATATCTTGATTAAATCTTTATGTTGAAATGTTGTTAAGCATTAAATTGAGATCTAAATAAACAATATCTGTGATTATTCACTATAATCTGCCAAGTAAAATGCACTACACACTCACTCAAATAAAATGATGATTATTTTATAGAAGTTTCAAGTATCAGATCCGACATCTTTTTAAATGTTTTTAGTGAAGACAAAACAAAACGTCCAACCGTCATAACTCTCAGATATCAAATGAGACAGTAACTCGGTGTTTTACCTTTTTATATCAAGGTTTATTTTTAAACCCTGATAATTTTGGCAGACTCTATAATGTTATTATATATATCAGGCAAATATTCAGTATCATTTTGTAGATTCAATCCATTAGATTGTCTTTTTATATATAACATTTCCGATATTAGGTTTTTTATCTAAAATTTTCACTTCATTCCAGTCAAAATCATGGGAGAACTCTATTCTATGATCAGTAACAATTGATTTATTAGAACAATTTCTGTTGATGTGTTTTTTATGTTCCATTATCCTAGTATTCAATTTTCTGCTAGTCTGACCCACATATAAAGCATCACAATTTTTACAGTTGATTTTATATACTACATTAGTATTCGCTCCTTTAGATATTTTATCTTTATGTGTTTTTATAAACTTCCCTAATTTATTCATACTTACATAAGAGAGTCTAGTGTCAGCTTTTTTTGTGATACCTATCACTTGTTCAGTAATATTTGGTAAATAAGGTACAGTAAAAAACAAAGAAGAGTCATTTGACTGACTTAGACTGTTGTTTGGAATATTACTTCTAGTATAAATTAGAGTTTTTAGTCTATAGTTAATTGTGTCAAATATGAATTTTACCGGATAATTATTATTGATTAGGATGTTAATAATCATTTCTATATTTTTTTGATGAAATGAAGGATGTGATAATAAAATTACTCTATCAATCAGACCGACAATTGTGCCTCTTTTTTGACATATAGGGTGTTGCGAAAGAAAATTCAAATACCTTTCAGAAAACGTAGGCTTTCTAAACCAATTGCAAATAATTTTATTATATTTTGATATTAATTTAATGTCCAAGAAACTCAAACTATGGTTTTTTTCTTTTTCAATTGTGAATTGTATACGTGGGTGTAACGAATTAAAAGTATTTAACGTATGGCCAATATAATTGTTAGGTACTGACAAAATAAGGTCATCTACATATCTATGGAAAAAAAACGGTTTATAGATAAGTGAATTTAGAGTTTTGGATTCCAAATCTTGTAACACTATATTAGCAACTATGGGAAAAAGAGGGGAACCCATCAGAGTTCAAGTTTGTTTGTATATAGCATCGTTAAAAGTAAAAAATGTAGAGTTTAATATTAGACTAATGCCATATAAAAATTCCGATTTATTAAGACTGCAATTATCAGTAATGAATTGCCATCTCTCCGATAAACCTTCCAATACTAAGTCTACCGGTATATTGGTAAAGAGTGACACAACATCTAATAAAATCAAACTCGAATTATTCTCTAACTGTAATGTAGAAAATTTTTTCACTAATTTAAAGCTGTTTTTTGTATAACTACCAGTTTTTGGAATACTTTTTATTAATATCTTGTGTAAAAAAACTGCTAAATTATAAAGTGGTGTATCAATAGACGAGACGATAACTCTATAGGGACAATTAATTTTATGCACTTTCGACAAAAAATATTTAATTTTATATATTAAATGCTTACATAGATTAAAACTATCAAATGTTTTTTGCTTGTTTAAAACATGTTTTTTCTTATTTTACTTGAAAACACACAAAATAAACAACATTATTTTAAACAAAAAAATCAATGTTTTTTATTTAAAATGAAGAAAAAGTTTTTTGCCAATCTTGAGCTCAGGCTTTGGTCTCTTTGTTACTCCAATTTTTTTATATAAAGTATTTAAAGATATATAGTATTTGCTGTTATCTAGATAAAATTATATAGATGATCATCTAGATGAAACTTTGATGGCATCTCATCTTTATATAGATAATAAAAATATGTATCATCTATATCTGCATCTTAGATGTGAAAAAAGTATTATTTTTACTAAATTATATAAAATAATTTGTAGATAATTTTGGTTTAGAATCACAATACATAAAAATACTTAAATAGTAGTACTTAGATAGTAAGCGATAAAAATTTATAAATAAAAATATGAATACATATATTTTTATATCTCTTTTATAATTAATATTTTTTTATAACTGTGTTTACATAAGGAGTATTAAAATTTAGATGAATTATTATAATTTTATCTTTAATTAGAAATTATATATAATTTTATATAATTTTATCTTTTATCTAGATATATTTAAAACAATATTATCTTATCGAAGATAAATACATATTTTTATCTAGCTAGTGTTAAAATCATCTAAGCACAACACTGCACAAATTATATTATATTATTTAACGCAGTGTATTTATATTATTTTCATTTTTATTTACAGGCGAGACAAATAACTCTACCTCCAACGAGTAGTATCCCGTTCGTCAAGAAGTCGGAAATGTCGCATATGATTAACATATGCGGCACGCCGTCGTCTTCGCCCGTCGAAACGAATCATGGAAATAAGCAGGGATGGGTAAGTTAATTTTTTTTTTTAACTAAGTTAAGTTAAAGTTAAGTGCCTTGAAAATTTAACTTGGTTAAGATACAAGTTAATGAATAATGAAATTAATAGAATTAAAAATTAAGTAATAATAAAAAGTAATTAAAAAATTAAAAGTTAAAATTGTTTTAAAATCATTCGAATCGAAATCTTTTTCATTTGACGTAGACGAATCAGATTCGTCAACAATGTGAACACTCATTGTGTCTACACAAAATTTCAGACTCATGATCACGTAAATTGCATTGAATTTTAGGACGCCGAGCTCTATGCGAAATAATCGAACTCACACGAAATATGGTCCGTTTCGTATACGAACAAAAAAGTTAAATAAAAAGTTAATAATTATATATATATATATATATATATATATATATATATATATATATATCAAATGTAACTAAATTAAGTTGAAAGTTAAGAGTCTAAAAATGTAACTAACAATAAGTTAAATTAAAATTTAACTTTTTAACTTAACTTTTATCTTTTTAACTAGACACTACCCAACCCTGGAAATAAGAATCGCATATTGAGGCCTAAGTCGCTGGGTGGAGAATTATTATCATCAAGACATCCGGACGAGTTTTCTGATGACAGCTTGAATCATTCGGATGACGATGCAATTTTGACGGAGTGCATACAGTCTGCGATGCCCAAGGTCAGTAGTTACTCTTTTAATCTTTTAATTCT
This sequence comes from Nylanderia fulva, assembly GCF_048542155.1. NCBI lineage: Eukaryota > Metazoa > Arthropoda > Insecta > Hymenoptera > Formicidae > Nylanderia > Nylanderia fulva. The sequence goes on from NW_028190311.1 coordinate 110,490, forward strand.
GACAAGTAAACCTCGGGGAACGTGAGACGCCGATTTTTCCATTTTTTTAAAGTTGTTTCAGATGTCAAAATATGAAGAAATCTGTCGTTATTTTTAGCTCAAATTGATTTTTTTCATTTTTTGGAAATTTTTAAATTTTGCGCAAATTTTAAGATTATATGTTTAAAACATTTTTCTTACTTTTTTACGAATAAATCTGTCTGCTTTTGATGAAACTCGGCACATAAATAGAACATTAATTATAATAGTTTATTTATTTTCTTTCTATCGTGTTAAGCAGTTTGAGCAGTTTTTAAATATTTTCTAAACATTTTTTATTTTTAAATATTTTTATTTGTTTTTAATATTTTTTTTGTTTTTATACTTAATATTTTTTACAATTGTGTAACTAATTTTAAAAAATTTATTAATTGCAAAAAATTTGTTGCAAAAAAAATACAACAAAGGAAACACATTATTATTAAATATATTTTTTACAAATATGGACAGATTGAAAAATACAATAATTTGCACATAAATGAAGTTTACAATAACTAACATCTATTAAATGAAACATTTCTACAATTATAAATGTCATGTATTTTTCTCAAAATGTAGACAAAATTGTGAAAATTTGGAATTTAGGTAGGAATTTAGGTGGTTTTTGTGTTATATAGCCAGCTTTGTAAATTCTTAAAGCTCTGAAGCGTAGTGATGCTATTTGAAAATGAAAAAATCAATTTGAGTTGAAAATAACGACAGATTTCTTGATATTTTGATAACAGAAACAAGTGTAAAAAATTTGAAAAAATATTTCACTTGTATACAGAGTCTCATAGCATCATCAGTGTTATAAATAATTTTTCTTATCGGATGATTTGATTTCCAGGCAAGATTTCAACCGTTATCACAAACGGATAATCCCAAAATGCAGACATCTTCAACTTCCTCGGCATTTCTTCAGCCGAGATATACAGAGCAGAGAAAGAGTACGACGAAAAAACGCTTACCTTTCGAAGATAATGTCGGACTTTCCGAAGAGGAGGAGGATATCATGTTGGCGCAGTGTATTAGATCTGGGATGCCAAAAGTAAGCTGTTTGTGTATATAGAATGCAGTGTTGAGAAAGTTATTTTCAAGGTGTATACATCCTGGAAAAACCTGGAATTATCATGGAATTTGATTTGAACTCAGGGAATTTTTTAAAAAATTGCCCCTTTGATTTTAAAATAGAGTTTTAAAGAATTATATTATATATTAGTTTTATATAAAGTATATATTCAAATATATTTTATTATAATATAATACTATATTACATTCTTATATTAAAAAATACTTAATTTATGTTAAAAAATTATGAATAACATATACAAACTTATTTCAAAATTGTATTCTAAATATTAAAATACTTTAATTTTACCTGGAATTTTGAACAAAAGTATCTGAAAAATCATGGAATCCTCAGGTTTATTTCTAAGATTTGAGTACACATCTTGTATTTTGTAAAAATATCGATTTATCGTAATTTTCATAAAAAATTATAAGAGTAAGATGGCCAAAAAATGAATAGTTTATAAGATATTTTATACTTAAATTTGACAAAACATTTTTACATAATCTATAAAATATCTCGTAAAATATTTATTTTTCGACGATCTTACCTAAATACTTTTATGCATAAAATAATAAAAGAAATCAATTGGTATAAAAGAAACGCATAGTTTTTTTGTAAGAAAAAATATGTAACTGCTAGTTGCAATTTACATACTTTAGCTTGAAAACAATTATGTGTTTTCTGTACATGAATTGATTTTTCTCATTATTTTGCCCATAAAAATATTCAGACAAGATTATCGAAATCTGAATATTTTACAAGATTTTTCATAATTTATGTAAAATTATGTTAAGTATAAAATATCTTCCAAACTATTTTTTATGCCAAAACTTACGAGGAATTAATTTATCTTTAAAAAATATGGTGATTTTATTTAAAAAAATCTAAATGATTTTCAAATGATCTTGAAAAGTATCCTTCAGAAAAAAATCAATAACGCTATTTTTGTCTCCCTTTAAATCAAACTTTTGTTTAAAGCATTTTGTTATATAATCTAAAATGAAAAAGATTATCAGAGTCATCGATTAAAATGGGACATTTTGTATATAGGTATTCTATAATATAGGTCATTCATAAAGTTCGTACTTTTGCTTATAAGGAAAAGAATGAAATAGTTAAAAATTCAAATAGCTGCAGATCAAATCGTTTATTGATGGTAGCAATCGAACGTGATTAGTTTTCATTTTTGGAACCAACAAATCAACGTAAAATATTGATAAGATGATAAATTGTTCTGTTGAACTAGCGTTTCTTTAATACATTTCTAACATATGTACGATGATTTTTAGGCTCTAAGTTCCATGTCTACGACGCCTACGCTCAAAAAGTCCGAGCCGTGTCCGAAGAGCGCGAAGAATTTTTGGGCTCCTCCGGCTTCCTTCTTCACGAACAAGGTCTACCCCAAGAACAACGCCGCTCCGCACTCATCACCGTCGTATAAAAGCAGAAACGTCTCAGGCAATCTTAATAACGGCTTCTTGGGGACAAGAGCGACGAGCAGCAGCGGTCTGGTAGCACAGTCGGGTCAGACGTCGAGGAACTGTGATAACGAGACTCGCGAGAGGATAAACAATTCGCCGCATTGCACCCGAAGAGCGTCGTTTCGTCACGCGGAGAGCGAAAACGGCAACTCCGTCGACGATTACGCGTGCAAGAGCACGGGGAACCCGGTGGCTGCGCGTCACATCTCGGTGAGCGCCGTCGGCGAGGCGGACTCGCGGATCTCCACGCAAGAATGGGCTTTACTCGAACTGTGCATCACGTCCGGCATGCCTGCGAACAAGTATCGCGTTAAGGGAATGAAATCTAGTGAGAGTGCAATTTCCAACGGGCACGACGACTGCGAGCCGATACCGGAGGACAATTATTCTGTGTGCAGCTACAATTCTTATATTTTTAAAACGTAATGCTCGCACTTGACAGAATTTCTCTCTTTGTACAAGGTATCCCGTAGGAAATTGCTGAAATTAATCAACTGTCATTTTTTAATGTATACAGTTATTGGGAAAACAAAAATTGTGTTGAAAAGACAAGGTGTATACTTTCGGGAAAAACCTAGAAAATCTGGAATTTTCAGGGAATTTTTTTCTACCTTGAAAAATCTTGGAATGCTCATAGAATTAATTTTGAACTCAGGGAATTTTAAAAAAAATTGCCCCTTTGATTTTATTTTCAAATATAGCTTTAAAAAATATATAATTTATTAGATTTATATAAAGTACATTAAAATATATTTTATTAATAAAATATAATATATTATTATAAAATATAATATGGTATATTATTATATTAAAAAATATTTTGTGTTAAAAAATTGTGTAACAAAAATAAACTTAATTTAATTAAGACTCACTTAATTTTATTTGGAATTTTTTAACAAAAGTATTTGGAAAATCATGGAATTTATTTATAAGATTTGTGAGTATACACTCTGGAAAAAGGAAAGTGCAGTTTTTAATTAATATAAATAAAATGTTTGTACACCAGTTTATTTTATTGAAAAAAGTAATTAAAAAAGTGCTAATAATCACATTTTTTGTTTTCTCAATAACTGGTATGCCTTAAAACAAGCAGTCGATTAGTTTCAGCAATTTCCTATGGGATACCTTGTACCTCTCTGCCTGATGCGTGCGTATGTATTGTATATACTGTAAATTAAAAGAAATTTAATATTTTTATATATTAATTAATAAAATACACACGCTTGTGTGTTTAAGGTGCTTAATTGAACTCTAGACTTCCAACTGTGGATAATTTTAAATTAATAAGACACGATCATGTACGTGTGATCTATAAATTATATTAAATTGATATTGATATGAAATTAATCATTTTCTGTTTTCTGCATATTATGATTAAAGCTGTACGAGACTAGAAAAAATAAAAAAATTTAAATATGTTACGATCTCATAATGCGATTCAATCAACTTTTCTGTTTTTAAATAAATAGTAATCAAAATTAAAGATTATTTTCTATATGTAGTTTCTAAATATATCCAGACACTCAGTATTTGTTAGATGTATGTAATATAAAATATGAAAAATGCAAGAAACTTTTTCTGATGTCTACCTGGCTCGGCTCCTCATCATGTCTAAGAATTATTAGAGTGTGTTTTCTTGTCTTTGACGTCACAATCTAACATGACCGCGAAAACCCAGGAGTTTAAAAATTTAAAACAAAATGATTGATTTTATATCAATATCAATACCAATTTAATATAATTTATAATAATATTTCCAGCGCTGAATTTCCTAATTTCTAAATAAAAATGTTTCCAGTAAATTCTATATCAAATATTTTACACATCGGTTGAGTTTATAATTTAAGCATTAAATGATATTCGCACACACATTAATATGTATGTTACATAAATTCTAAACGTATGATATTACTGGTAAATTGCTTTCGCAAATGCGAAATTATACGCACTGGAAATGTTAACTCACGGTTCTACTTTTAGATTCACAATCTAATAGTTTCTCTGTCAAAGTAGAAATATTTATTCCGAACAGTCTATTTTCAAATAAAAATCAATATTTTAGGTAGTTTTTATCGAATTTCAATGGAATTCCGAATTTGTTTTACATACATTTGCAATATTTAAATTTTTATTAAAATATGTAATATTTTTATTGATCTCTTAGTATTAAGACTTTATGTAAGTCTTGTAAAATTGCTTTAGAAAATTATTCAATTTTTTAAATAATATTTAAACATATTAATACTTCTTAAGACGTTCAGTAAATTATTTTTTATTTTATATTTTTGTATATATTTTTGTATGCACTTTGTTATTGTCCAAATTAATTTTACTCGTTAAATAAATCTATATTAAATTCTAACAACCATTCTTAATAAACCTTCTTTGCCATTGTATGAATAGAAAATATTAGATAGCATATACAGTAGAAAAACTGATTTTAAAAAATTGCATTCATAAATTTTCTTATTTTACCTGAAATTCTAAACTAAAATACCAGAAAGATTAGGGAATTTTTTTACAAGATTTGAATAGATTTAATTTGATATAATTTTACATAAGCTATAAAAAATATTTATTTTTCAATAATCTTGTGAAAATACTTATATGTACAAAATAATGAGAAAAATCAATTGATGGAAAGAAAACAATTGTTTTTAAGAAAAATTATCATTTCGAAATATTTAATTATTCAAAAATGGAGGATGTTTTATTTTCAAATAATGCATCGTTATTTTTCGAAAACCAAGGTTTTAATTAATTTTAGTTCAGATGGAGAATTTTCGAGGTCACCATTACTTTTTCAAATGGGGAATCATCATAATTTTCTTACATAAATCGATTCCTCGTAATATTTAGCGTAAAAAATTATTAGAGTAGAATAATCGAAATGGTTTACGAGATATTTTATACTTTATTCTGACCAATTTTGACAAAAAATATGAAATATCTTGTGATATATTCATATTTTTCGATAATTACTTTGATAAAATTTTCTGCATAGATAAATCAATTAGTGTAGGAAAAACATACTTTGGTGATAAATAATTGCAATTTGCAATCTTTCGTTTAACAATATAACTAAGATTTTGTACATCAATTAATTTAACTTATTGCTTTATATACAAAAAAGTAATTATTAAGGCAAGATTACCGAAAAATGAGACGAATATTAGAAAACATGTCATATATATTTTTGTAAAAAATTAATCATAAATATATTAAATGCGCGAAATTGAACGGTCGCCGGAAATCGGCCGAATTCCATTCGTCGAAAAGGAAGTCGCGGTGTTTGGATTGCATATGTATATGTACATATATGCGCTAGCACACTTCTTGTGCCGGCGATCGCGAAGAGAAGAGGTCGGTCGAGCGTAAAGTCCGGCCGCCTCTTGACCGCTACCCTGATGCCCTTCGATGACTCGTAATGACCGCTTGCGCGGCACCTTACTCTATTTTCTGCACGTATAAATGTACGCGACGCTACGCCCGCACGACCGTATTCCGCAGTGCACCGCGACCAGTGTGTCCGTTGTATCGAAGATATCTTGGAAGAGGAGTGCCCAATCTTTCTCCAGGTAAAAAGGATACGTCTATTTCTGCAGTGTTGTGCTTTTTTGAATCAAATTAACTAGACAAATATGAGATGAATAAGTAGAGACTTATCTTAAATAAAATGAAGACGATTTTGTTTTAAATAGGATCCAGATGAAAGATAAAACAAATTTTTGATTTTTTAATAAAAAAAAAAAGTTTTGTATAAAAAAATAAATTTTAATTGATATTTTAATTAAAATTTCTTTTTTAATAAAGAAGAAAATTTTTTAATAAAAAAATCAAAAAATTTTATCTTTTTTTATCTTTCTTATCTTTTTTTATCAAAATTTTAATTAAAATTTTTAATTTTTAATTTAATCAAAAATTTATTTTTCAATTAAAATTTTAATTAAAAATAAATTTTTGATTTTTTAAAATAAATTTTTTTTTCATTTTTAACATAAAATCGATAGGTCCGCGCCTTGTTTCTATACATATATACTTTAATCGCAAAAAAGCATTTATTATTCTATTCAACCAATAAAAAGAAAAGAATGCGCAAAAATGATGTTTTATCGTATAAAAAAATCTAAATTATAAAAAAGACATAAAAATATATTTACATTTTTATTTGTAAGTTTTTATCGCTTGCAAGTATTTTTATATACTTTTATGATTCTAAACCAAAAATTATATGAACATTATTCTAAATAATTTAGTAAAAATAATATTTTATTCACCTAACAATACATATATGGGACAGGATGTCCCAAAACTGGCGAAAAAGTTTTTAATGACAGAGTCCTGGTATCATTTGGAGACGATTGTTCCTTAGTGAAAATGCTGAGGGAGGTCATCATTTTTAGCATGTTCCTAATTTTTGTTATTATGTATCTTTATACCTAATAATAAGCCTTATATTAAAATTCTATTAAAGCAAACTATATAAAATTAACTGAAGAATTTAGTTTTGTTAATAATTTATTTCCACGAGGCTTAGTTTTAAAAAAGCCTTTATTTACAATCTGCTTATAATTCGAAAATTATTGGTGTCTCGACATTTTCGCTGAGGAAAAATCGTCTCCGAATGATACCAGGAATCTGCCATTAAAAACTTTTCCGGCAGTTCTAGGACACCCTGTATATATGAGATGCAGATAGATATCTAATATCATATTTTTATTATTTATATAAAGATCAAATGACGAGAAAATTTCATCTAGATGATCATCTATATAATTTTATTTAAATAACAACAAACACTGTTTATATATAAATTCCAAGAGTATGTCACGCAGAAATTTATGAATGAATTTTTTATATTTCCACGTGCTTTCCTTTTTATTTGATATTTTGATGTTTTACCTTTGGCTCAAAAAATATTTTAAATGTCATATATTTTTATCAGAAGAGAAAAAATACATATATGATAGAGATAAAAATATTCAAGAAGATAAATAAAAAATAGAGCGATTAATAATAATTAATGTAACATATTTAATAATTTTCAAATTGTACAATTAATTAATAATATATAATAATATGAGAAAAATATACATATATAATAGAGATAAAAATATTCAAGAAGATAAATAAAAAATAGAGCGATTAATAATAATTAATGTAACATATTTAATAATTTTCAAATTGTACAATTAATTAATAATATATAATAATAATATAAAATACAGAAGAGTAAATCTCAAATTGTACAATTAATTAATAATATATAATAATAATATAAAATACAAAAGTAAAAAAATGTAAAGGGATATAAAATTATATTTTACTTGAATTTTCTTGTTTACACACACACACACACACAATAAATTACATATTATTAAAATTAAAAGAAAATGATAAAGATAAAAATTCAAGAAGATGAATAAATAGAGCGCGATTAATAATTAATGTAACATATTTAATAATTCTTAAATTGTACGATTAATTAATAATATAAAATACAGAAGTAAATTTATTTGAATTTGCTTGTTCAATAAATTATATATTATTATTAAAATTAAAAGAAAAGTAAATAATAAGTAATATGATATATCTTATTAATTAGCGCGTTTTGCAAAAATATTTGGTAACTATTATATCTTTATTTAAAACTATCGGAACTTTCGACATTTTTTAAAATATCAACGCTCTCTTCCAAATTTTCGTGGAAAAGTAACATTTATAAGGCTCCTGTTTATACTCATTGTAGTCATCTTAATTGGATTGATGACGTCAGAAGCGAGAAAATTGTTGCTTCCCATTTACATCAAAGCTCAGATAAATCTCATTTTTGTTTCTTTTTAACGTGGATGTTGAAGAAAGACAGAAGTAAGATTTATCTTTATTTGAGTTTTGATGTAAATGGAAGGCGCAACTAATATATCATGAAAATTTTTGCGACTTACGCTAAAATATATAAAAATGTTTTCAATAGTGTTTGAAATCAATAGAACAGACATCAAAATATACCGAAAACTCTACTTTTATTTGGATAATCAATAAATAACATATACTATATGTCGAAATGAATTGAGCCTAACAAAGGATGAAAATCAGCTGTTTGACAGGTGTCGAAATGAAATAAATATTTGCTTCTACATATTAAATTATATGCAAAAATGGTGGAGTTTTTGGTATATTTTAATATCAAGATGATTATTATTTTAAACATGTATAAAAACTTTATACAGTTAACAATATCAAATAATAATTAAATTTGCTCATATATTGTTAACAAATAACTTATTTAAAGACCAACACAAAGAGCACTTATTAAGGTGATATAAAATAAACGATTTATTCCATATATATTACAAATAAACGTTTTGACTGCACGCAGCCTTTTTCAGTAAAAAATTCCATTAAATCAATTTACCATATCATGAAGTTAATAGTCTTTCGTTAATATGTCTTTCGATATTAATCGTTTTTGACAAAAACTTGGAATTAATTATTAGTATACTAATAAGCAACGGTTATCCTCTTGATCTCATTTTCAACAAGATTAATCATCGGATAGGACATCTCATTTCCAAGAAAAGCATTGTAAATAGAGATATTACCGCAAAACAAATAGATAATTCAGATAATGAATCAGTACATAAAAAATTATTTGTTATTCCATACATTAACAAAATATCAGAAATGATTATCTCTTCGATTAAAAATAAGGACCTCACAATAGGATACATATGTTTTAATAAACTTGATAAAATCATTAAGACACATAAAGATAAAAATGAACACTCGTGTAACTCAAATGTAGTGTATAGGATAAACTGTAATGATTGTAATGCATCATATGTAGGACAAACGAAGAGACAACTGCAGACTAGATTAAAAGAGCATAGAAACAATATTAAATTAGATTCGAGTAGACATTCGGTAATTTCTGAACACATATTAAATAAACAACATACATTTGATTGGAATAATGTTAAAATTTTAGATAGTGAAATTAATTATCATAAAAGACTCATCTCAAAGATGTTACATATTAAGAAACAAAAAAATGGTTTGAATTTAAATAAAGATACCGAATTACTCACAATCAGTGTATCTTATTTTGATATTCTAGACAAAATAGCAAACATTTAATATAAACACATAAGACAAATAGGTCGTCAGAGACATTCTTAGATCAAACCTATTTAATACACACATAACCAAGATCGAGCACAGTTGGAAATGGGAGGTCTTGTCATACGTGACTTTCTTTGAAGAACAACATATATTATAAGTAAGCGTGTGAATTTTATTACTATTTTAACTTGTGACATAGCTCTAATTTATTTATTTATTCATTAATCATAGTGCGGTTGACAACAACTATTTCTCGCATAGAAACGAAGAAATTGTACGGAATCTTTCCAACATCTTAAATGTTGTCGCATCATAAGTTGTTTAATATGCACAAGTCCAGCAATATATATTATATTTGTTGAGTAGCTAACAGATTGTCGATATGACAGGACAATTTTCATGTTTCTATTTTTAATTAATGTAATTGCTGAATAAGAACAACACTTGAAAAGGACCATAATGTGGGTCGAAACGTAGTGTGTACTTATTTTCAATAAATGAATAGCCAGTTTTAGGTCGAATTAAATTGCATCTTATTATTTGTGAAAATTTTATCACTGGCGATCAACAATTAATTGTGAAGATTTATTATATTTGTTTTTAATTCTTAACTCATATTAACGAAAGACTATTAACTTCATGATATGGTAAATTGATTTAAATGGAATTTTTTACTGAAGAAGGCTGCGTGCAGTCGAAACGTTTATTTGTAATATATATGGAATAAATCATTTATTTTATATCACCTTAATAAGTGCTCTTTGTGTTGGTCTTTAAATAAGTTATTTGTTGTTATATAGTTAATTATATATATAATTAATAAACAAAATCGTATTATTTATTAATTATATTATTTTTGTTAATTATTACACATACATCTTTTATCGATAAAACCTAAAACAATATATATATATATATATATATATATATATATATATATAGATTCTTATTTCCATCATTTTTAATTAAGTCGTTGCTATCAACGAAGGCAATATATCGAGTATGCAGGAGCCTTAATACGGCATTATTGATTTCCTGCCGCTTTCAAAAATTCACGCATATACGTGTAAAGAATCGAAAATATAGAAATATGTAAAAATATGTATAATGTGATAACAATAAGATCAGAATTATTTTGTGATTAGAATGAAAAAATAAGCGAGAAAAAGAACAAAGTTCTCCTCTCACACATATACAGACACAAGATGCGTAAATCCGTGAAAGACCTCATCCATCACCTTGAGTAATGCCATAGGATTAGGCAGATACTTCAAAACAAAGTATTTAAATACGAAGATACAAGATACTGTTTTGACATATATTTAAATACTATTAAAATACTTTAGTTTTGAAATATATTTAAATACTATATTGTATTTAAATACATTTATAAGTACTTTTAAATACAATTATTCTTAAAATTTTCTGATTATACTATATACTTAATATATTAAAGTAATTACACACAAAAAAAGATTATCTACTATTATTTAAAAAAGTGAAATTTTTAAATAATAGTAATAGTAGCTGATTTTATTGTAATTACTTTAATATTAAGTATATATAATATAGTCTAACGGTAAAATTATATAATATTATAAAATAATATCAAAAGTAAGTTAAATTAATTTCCACACTTTGAAAGATAAGTTTATTTATTTGAATTTTAAATTTTATAAAATAATAATAATTAAAATAAACATATATAATAGCATATATTAATTATATATATGTATATATACCGAGTCATCGAAAAGTATCAGACCCCTCCTAATATCTTCAGTTAGAATGCATTTTGGAGAAAATGTCCAATAGCAAAGTTGTATGGTTTCACGTGGGGAGTAAGTTGATGACCTTGACTTTGACCTTGACCATGTTTTTCAAGATTATTTCAAGGTCAACCTAATTTTTGTAAATGGAACCTCCTACATTCTATTGCATATTCTTATAGCTTATCTCGAGAGCTTTCCAAAACACTATAATAAAACATTTTTTCATTAAGTACTTTTTGAATTATACAAGTTTGAAGTTAACAAGTTTTTGACACAAAATGTAAAATATCTTGTAAAATGTAGTTTTCAGTAATCATAACCTTAATACTTTTGTGCGCGGAATAATGAGACCAATTAATTGGTTTAAAGAAAATACATTAGTACTTAATGAAAAAATGTTTTATTAGTGTTTTGGAAAGCTCTCGAGATAAGTTATAAGAATAATGCAATAAAATGGGGATTCCATTTACAAAAATTAGGTTGACCTTGAAATGATCTTAAAAGACATGGTCAAGGTCAAAGTCAAGGTCATCATCTTACTTCCCGCTTGAAACCATACAACTTTGCTATTGGACATTTTCTCCAAAATGCATTCTAACTGAAGATATTAGGGGGGTCCGATACTTTTCTATAACCCGGTATATATATATATATATATGTCAAGAGACACGGTAGTGTCTCGCGACCAGTTAAGGGCGTAGCGGAGACACCGTGTATCTTAACGCGAGTCGGACATTTGAGTCTTTATAATATTTCGAATCCTCAATAATGGCTGAAGCAATCGAGTTTATACTAGACTTAATCGATAGATTGAGTTCGAATTATATAATAAAAGTGTCTTTATTTCTGCTCTACGTGATTTGTAAGCAGAGATATATAAATGCAAAGTCGAAATATGAAAAATTTCTATTAAGAAACGTCCCCGTCATCATTATTATCATTATCATCATTATCATCATCATTATCATCATCGACCACGCATACATAGTAGTATCGTGCTACACGTATTCACACGTATACAACACATGCGCACACATATATCACACGTACACAACACATGCAAGATGCATGTAGTGGTAATTTTGTCCATCTCGCACGTTTTACAACAGATGGCGATAGTGGCGCTCCGCCATATCGGCAGCGTGCGGGGTTATGTTGGCTAACTCTCTCTCTCTCTCTCTCTCTCTCTCTCTCTCTCTCTCTCTCTCTCTTTCTCACGCACACACACACACACTCTCTCATTCTCACTCACTCACTCACTGTTCGTCTTGTGTACTTATTTAGTACATTCATGATCGGCAGCGTGCGGGGTTATGTTGGCTAACTCTCTCTCTCTCTCTCTCTCTCTCTCTCTCTCTCTCTCTCTCTCTCTCTCTCTCTCTCTCTCTCTCTTTCTCACACACACACGCACACACACACACTCTCTCTCATTCTCACTCACTCACTCACTGTTCGTCTTGTGTACTTATTTAGTACATTCATGATTAAACATCTATATGCATTAATGTGAAATTTACTTACAATTAGTTTACTTGAAATATTCAATCTCTAAAGTGTTTATCTTATAAGAGAGACAAAAAAATCTGAGTAAATAATAAGAAAAAAAACAAGGATTATTATTGTCATAATTTTTTATCAATTAAGTACTCTCAACTATCCAATAATTAAATAAATACGTACAAATGTGCGCGCGTGTACACACATACACATATTGATATTAAAGAGATTGAAGGAGAGGAAGGAGAAGATAAAAATTTAAATATTCACATATATTTTCAAATATTATATATGAATTTATAGTTTACATATCTAATTAATAATGAATTTCTAATTATATTAAACATATCAAAATAAAGACATACATGTATTTATCAAATGAATAAAATTATTGAATACAGACTTAAAAAATTTATTAAACATAGACTTAAAAAATTAATTAATTAAACATATTCCAAATTTAGAAAAAATAAACTTTATTTATATATGCAACAGCTTTTTAAACTAAATTTTTAAATTCTATTTTATATTAGACAATTATCTCAATCAACATCTACGTCCACATTAGCTGCACTGCAGACTACCTCTACAGCCACATTATCTGCTCCGCGGATATAGCGTTATGCCAATACGATACATTACATGTACTTACTTACTTGCCTTTACTGTACCAACTCTTGTTCTTTCCACGTAATCATGTTTTTACAGTTATCGTTTGCTGTATATCTTCCAGCAAACTTTATTTCGTGTGAAGTGTATTTAATTAATTAAAAACAAAGTGATAAATATAAGGCCAACTTATCGAGCTGAATATTCGAGATGTTCAGTCAACTACCATTTATTACATGTATAAATTATAAAACTACAGTCATTATATTAAAACTAACGCAAATTACAATCATTCTATAAACGTTTCGACCGCACGCGGTCTTCTTCAGTATAATTATTGAAATATAAATTCTTACAATTCACATAATATCGAAATTTAATTATAGTTATTCAGAATCAAGAGTTTTTGAGCAATTAACGCGTGTTTCAATCCGTCCTGTCCAACAATGTTCGCCTCGATATGATCCCTGATTTTGTTCAGATCTCGGATAGTTTCATCGTTAATATGCGAGAAATTAACCCGTTCCGTAGGCGCTGCGATTAATAAAAAATTACCGATCAACGAATGTCCAAATTATAATATGTATCCCCTACAATTGGTAGTATGCTTACCTATCATCGTTCTTCTTGACAATTTTGCTACTTATTAACAGTTATTAAGGATGACACATAACAAACCAACAATACAGAAAGACAGCTTATTTTAAACTCTACTTGATCGGAGAGCGTGCGTGTTTATATATGATCTAATATCTATGTTTTACTCGTTAATGTCCTATTTGTCCTATTATTATTTCTTGTTCGCTAATATATCCAAAATATCAAAATACGACTCGCTAAGTAACTCAGTATCTTTGTTTAAATTTAGTCCATTTTTTTGTTCCTTGATATGTAGCATCTCAGAAATGAGTCTTTTATAATAATTATTTTCGTTGTCCATGATCTTAACATTGTCCCAATTAAAAGTATGATGTTCATTTATTATGTGTTCAGAAATTACTGAATGTTTCGTTGAGTCCAATCTAATATTATTTTTATGTTCTTTCATTCGCGTCTGCAATTGCCTCTTTGTTTGGCCTACATAAGATGCATTACAATTATTGCAACTGATCTTATAAACCACATTCGAATTGCATGGATGTTTAGTTTTATCTTTCTGCGCTTTAATAATATTATCCAGTTTGTTGAGACATCTATACCCTACCATACAATTTTTATTTTTTACCGAGGAAACAATCATTTCTGAGATCCCATCTATATACGGAATGACAAAGAATTTTTTATTGACCGAGTCATTTCCTATACTTTTTGTTCTTTCTATGTTGGCCTGTCTCTCTATAATGCTCCCCTTAGATATGATGTGTTCTATCCGATGATTAATTTTGTTAAAAATCAGATCAAGAGGGTAACCATTGCTTCTGAGTATATTAATAATTAACTCCAAATTTTTATTAAAAAATAGTGGATGTGATAGCAATAGACATCTGTCTACAAGGTTATATATTATTCCAATTTTGTGGCATAATGGGTGGTTTGAATAAAATGATAACGTCCTTCCTGAGAAGGTTTCTTTTTGATACCAGTCTATATATATTTTGTTATTAATAATTTTAAGTGATAAATCTAAGAAATTCAAGCTATGGTTAACCTCTTGTTCGACCGTGAATTTAAGTCTTTCATGATAGTTGTTAAAATTATTCACAATCTGAGTCATATTAGTCATAGAGGTGGCCACTATTATGTCATCCACATAACGAAAATAAAACAAACATTCCAAATTCAACGCTTTGAGAACTGTATCCTCAAGATCTTGCATAACCAGGTCTGCAATAATTGGTGATAACGGTGACCCCATAGGGGTCCCAAACGTCTGTTTATAAATTATGTCATCAAATGTAAAATATGTAGAAGTCAATATGAATTTTATACCCCCCAAAAATTCGTTTTTCGGTATTTTAGTATTTATTCCAATGTAATCCCATCTATCGTTAATACCGTCAATCGCAAGATCCAGAGGAACCCCTATGGGGTCACCGTTATCACCAATTATTGCAGACCTGGTTATGCAAGATCTTGAGGATACAGTTCTCAAAGCGTTGAATTTGGAATGTTTGTTTTATTTTCGTTATGTGGATGACATAATAGTGGCCACCTCTATGACTAATATGACTCAGATTGTGAATAATTTTAACAACTATCATGAAAGATTTAAATTCACGGTCGAACAAGAGGTTAACCATAGCTTGAATTTCTTAGATTTATCACTTAAAATTATTAATAACAAAATATATATAGACTGGTATCAAAAAGAAACCTTCTCAGGAAGGACGTTATCATTTTATTCAAACCACCCATTATGCCACAAAATTGGAATAATATATAACCTTGTAGACAGATGTCTATTGCTATCACATCCACTATTTTTTAATAAAAATTTGGAGTTAATTATTAATATACTCAGAAGCAATGGTTACCCTCTTGATCTGATTTTTAACAAAATTAATCATCGGATAGAACACATCATATCTAAGGGGAGCATTATAGAGAGACAGGCCAACATAGAAAGAACAAAAAGTATAGGAAATGACTCGGTCAATAAAAAATTCTTTGTCATTCCGTATATAGATGGGATCTCAGAAATGATTGTTTCCTCGGTAAAAAATAAAAATTGTATGGTAGGGTATAGATGTCTCAACAAACTGGATAATATTATTAAAGCGCAGAAAGATAAAACTAAACATCCATGCAATTCGAATGTGGTTTATAAGATCAGTTGCAATAATTGTAATGCATCTTATGTAGGCCAAACAAAGAGGCAATTGCAGACGCGAATGAAAGAACATAAAAATAATATTAGATTGGACTCAACGAAACATTCAGTAATTTCTGAACACATAATAAATGAACATCATACTTTTAATTGGGACAATGTTAAGATCATGGACAACGAAAATAATTATTATAAAAGACTCATTTCTGAGATGCTACATATCAAGGAACAAAAAAATGGACTAAATTTAAACAAAGATACTGAGTTACTTAGCGAGTCGTATTTTGATATTTTGGATATATTAGCGAACAAGAAATAATAATAGGACAAATAGGACATTAACGAGTAAAACATAGATATTAGATCATATATAAACACGCACGCTCTCCGATCAAGTAGAGTTTAAAATAAGCTGTCTTTCTGTATTGTTGGTTTGTTATGTGTCATCCTTAATAACTGTTAATAAGTAGCAAAATTGTCAAGAAGAACGATGATAGGTAAGCATACTACCAATTGTAGGGGATACATATTATAATTTGGACATACGTTGATCGGTAATTTTTTATTAATCGCAGCGCCTACGGAACGGGTTAATTTCTCGCATATTAACGATGAAACTATCCGAGATCTGAACAAAATCAGGGATCATATCGAGGCGAACATTGTTGGACAGGACGGATTGAAACACGCGTTAATTGCTCAAAAACTCTTGATTCTGAATAACTATAATTAAATTTCGATATTATGTGAATTGTAAGAATTTATATTTCAATAATTGTACTGAAGAAGACCGCGTGCGGTCGAAACGTTTATAGAATGATTGTAATTTGCGTTAGTTTTAATATAATGACTGTAGTTTTATAATTTATACATGTAATAAATTGTAGTTGACTGAACATCTCGAATATTCAGCTCGATAAGTTGGCCTTATATTTATCACTTTGTTTTCAATATACGAGCGACAATTGTATTAATTTATAATTAATTAAATCTCTGCGAAAGATTGAGAAGATGAAGGGATAATTCAAACTATGAAGACATGGTTACATGGAAAAGACAAGAGTTGATACAATAATAAAGACATACATGTATTTGTATCCTGCTGGCATAAGGTTATAGAAGTTGATTGAGATTGAAAAATAATAATGAAAATAATAAAAAAAATAAAGACACATGTATTTGTATCGTGCTGGCATAAAGTTATAAAAGTTGATTGAGATTGAAAAATAATAATAAAAATAATTAAAAAAAGGAAATATTCAATCATCATTTAAAAGCATATTTGAAATCTGTAGAATAAACAGTTTTTGCAAAAAATGTGGAGCATTTGAGCTCTAGTAAGTCTAAAAATAAATGTAAACATCAATTAATAATAACTGATGTTATATATATATTATATATATAAACCAATTTGTTGCAATATTCACTATAAAAGGTTGTAAGGGTAAGATGGCTAAAAGTGAATAATTTAAAAGATAGTTAACATAATTTTACATAAACTGAAATATTTCATAAAATAAAATATTTGTAATATTTCGAAGTTTATGTAAGATTATGTAAAAATTATACCTTTACAACGTTTTATAGTAAATATTGCGAGTTAAATCGATTTATATGAGAAAAATTAAGGTAATTCTATTTTGAAAATATAAGTGACCTTTAAATAACCTTGAAAATCGCCGTTTAGGAAAAAGTCTGTGTCAACTTTTTCTTTTTCGAAATCCTGCAACTTTTATCTAAATTTAATAGAAAATGTATAAAAAATGCTCGACATTAGTACACACACACACACACATATACACACACACACACACACACACACATATGGGTAAATTTATATAAATAGGGTGCTTTAGGAGGAATGATCAGGATTCTAGGATATGATTGTACACATCATTTTAAGCAAAGAAGTTTAGATAAACATGTTTAATAATTGTTCTATTCCGGTCATAAAAATATACAAAAATGAATGATATAATCTCTAAAAACTCACCTTTAAAAAAAGGTAAAAAAAGGCGACCAGTTAAGGGCACGCCATTAACAAAAATTATCCATTGCAAACCCATGTAGAATCCTATCCTATTGGAAACCCATGTAGAATCCTATGAAAAAATAATCATTGCAAACCCATGTAGAATCCTAGGCAAAATTAACCATTGCAAACCCATGTAGAATCGTACCCATTGCAAACCTATGTAGAATCCTATGAAAAATTAACCATTGCAAACTCATGTAGAATCCTATGAAAAATTAACCATTGCAAACCCATGTAGAATTGTATTAAAAATTATCCATTGCAAACTTATGTAGAATCCTACATTGCAAACCCATGTACAATAGAATTGTATGAAAAATTATCGATTATAAACCCATGTACAATCGTAACAAAAGTAATGAAATAAAAAAAAAATTGCGCCAAGTGAAAGTAGAAACTTGTACCAGTGGAAAATTAAAGTTGCAGACATATATAGAGTCGTATAATGAATCAGTAAAAATTTAAATTTGCAAATGTAGAATCGTACCATAAAAAAACTTATCTTTTAAAAAAAAAGATAAACAAGATGCCAAGTCCATGCGCCATGTGAAAAAGAAATAAAAAAATTTTAGTTAAAAAAACTGGGAGCGCTGCTAAATAATATTCTAACAATATTAAAATTAAATTGTTACTTTTAAACTCATTACAGTTAAAATATGTTTTGTGTTTAAATTAATTAATGTTACTTTAAGGTGCATTGTAATTTTGAAACTTAGCAGCGCGCCCAGTTTTTTTAACTAAAATTTTTTTATTTCTTTTTCACATGGCGCATGGACTTGGCATCTTGTTTATCTTTTTTTTTAAAAGATAAGTTTTTTTATGGTACGATTCTACATTTGCAAATTTAAATTTTTACTGATTCATTATACGACTCTATATATGTCTGCAACTTTAATTTTCCACTGGTACAAGTTTCTACTTTCACTTGGCGCAATTTTTTTTTTATTTCATTACTTTTGTTACGATTGTACATGGGTTTATAATCGATAATTTTTCATACAATTCTATTGTACATGGGTTTGCAATGTAGGATTCTACATAAGTTTGCAATGGATAATTTTTAATACAATTCTACATGGGTTTGCAATGGTTAATTTTTCATAGGATTCTACATGAGTTTGCAATGGTTAATTTTTCATAGGATTCTACATAGGTTTGCAATGGGTACGATTCTACATGGGTTTGCAATGGTTAATTTTGCCTAGGATTCTACATGGATTTGCAATGATTAATTTTTCATAGGATTCTACATGGGTTTCCAATAGGATAGGATTCTACATGGGTTTGCAATGGATAATTTTTGTTAATGGCGTGCCCTTAACTGGTCGCCTTTTTTTACTTTTTTTTAAAGGTGAGTTTTTAGAGATTATATATATATATCAGGGTTGGGAAAGTTACTTTGTAAAAGTAACTAGTTACAGTTACAGGGTGCGTTCCGTTATGCACTGCAAGTACTGACAGTACTACCAATAGCGTTCCGATATAGATAGCAGTGCACTGCGAAAGTACTATCATGAGTATATGACGTCATTAATTTTGACGTTATTTCCTGTTGCGATTACTGCAACCGGCGAGGTAAAGCACTCGCAGTAATCAAGATGGCTACCTCCATGTGTACGATGGAACTAACTTTTAAATTCCATATCTGAATATAATGATACAATATTTTTAACGTAATTTTTACATTTTATTCTAGGTATTTTAATTTGTCGTCTCATTTCATTTATTAATTCCATTTCCAAATCGCTTTCACTTGATGACTCACTCGAATCATATATATTCTCGATTAAATTATATGTAATTAATGCAATAATGGTATTATCCATTTCACCAATTTTTCACTCGATGATTATTAGCGAAAAAGGTTAGTTAAAAGTCTGCTGAAAGCGTACTGTAGTGCGTTCCGTTTTACTATTTTGCAGTAGCTTCAAAGTGCACAAAATTAAAAAGGAACGCTGTCAACAGTACACTTGCATGACGTCATAGTGCCAGTACTTGCAGTGCATAACGGAACGCACCCACAGTTATTTCATTGAAAAAGTAACTAGTTACAGTTACAAGTTATCGATTTTAAAAAATAACTCGTTACAGTTACAGTTACTCTAAAAGTAACGAGTCGTTACTTTTCAGTTACTTTTTAAAAATAATTATACATTGTTTTAAATATAAGGAGCTTACATTTTATACACAATTACAGTCAAGTATTTAAAAAAATTCTTGAATGTAATATTGATCGATTTGCTTGCGACTTTGCAATTAACATCAATGTATGAATGACCTTTATATACAACAGTAAAAATAGTTATAGTAAGTTACTAAATGGTAATCGCAAAGTCGCAAGCAAATCGATCAATTATTACCTTTAAGAATTTTTTTAAATATTTGACTGTGATTGGTCGATCTTAATTATGTGTTATATTATTTTATGTACACAAAATGAAAATTTTAGGTAAAAGATTAAATCATATGAAGATCCATATGCTACTGTTATCAAAATTTAATTTAATAATATAACGGCTACCATACTTAAACAATACTTTTAGCGCATGTTTCCAAAAAAAGTAACTAATAAAGTAACTATTAAAATAGTTACTAGTTACTAAAAAAATGTAACTAAGTTACAGTTACAGTTACAGATGGAGAAAAGTAACGAAGTTAAGTTATAGTTACCGAAAAAAAGTAATTGTAGCTGTAACTTCGTTACAAGTAACTCGTTACTTCCCAACCCTGATATATATCATAGTAATTTAAGTAGATTTTATATTAGTTTAAATTGAAATAAAAAATTAAAATTTTAATAAACATTTTAATAAATGTAACTCATACTATATGTATATGTAATATTTAATTCTTCGATTTGTTCAAGCAGGTTAGGTTTTTAGGTTAGCTATATTATTATTTTTTCTCGGCTTTTCTAAATCTTATTATTAAACATATGTATTGTATATTAGTATATATTTTATATTTCCTAAAATATTTATCTTTAGGTGTATACGAAAATTAGAAGTCGCATTTATTGCATCTTTTATCATTGTTTTCTTGTATTTATACAAACTTCACATTGAGCTGTAATTTTATTGCCATCTGTATTTTTTGACAAATAATTCATCATTTAGAATAGCTGGTATATTTTCTTTTTCGCAATCTTTAGATGTTCCGAATTCAAGATTCATTTTTTAGACTATATATGCTCACGTTTTACGTTCTCAAAAATCCTTGTAGCTCGTAGAAAGTACATCGAGCAGTATTTCAAAAATAGCACCACTGATACGAGATCGATGATCGATACATAGATTAAGGTTATAGCGATAAAAGATAAAATGTAATTGTAATTACATAAATACATTTAAAATATATAAATATACAAAAATTACAAAATTCGAAATACTTGATTATTCGGTATGTAAATACTGTATTTAAATACGTATCTCAGATATTTTTAAGATATATGTACACCGACCGGCAGGAATGGTGTCCGGCGTCAGATTTCAGATGTGTGTATACGTGTATGACAGCCGAAAATCATATGCACACATACGTAGCGCGACATTGTATGTGTCGCTTGAAGTGCGGCGGAGATCAAGTAGCGAAGGAGAAAGTAGTAGGGGGTATTCCGATATTGCATCTCTCTCAAACATTGTATGATCGAGAGAGAAAGCAATACAAGACGTGGTGTCCAATAGCTGTCTCACTCACTCGACTATGAATTGAAGGAGTGCGAGTGAGACAGCTATACGAACATGCAGACACCGCGGGTCGCGCTTGTCTATCGGTGTCTCGTTCCCTCCGTCGTACATTTCTGACGTCGGACACCATTCCTGCCGGTCAGTGTACATCTGCCCAACCCTGAGTAATGCTAATCAGCGATACTACTTTCAAAGTCTTATAACTCGAAAAGTGTTTAATGAAAAAATATGTTATTATAGTGTTTTGGAAAGGTCTCGACATCAGCTACAAGAATATGTAATAAAAAATAGGGGATTCCGTTTAAAATTTTCATGTTGACCTTGATTGGGTTTTTTAAGGTTATCTCAAAGTCAAACAGATAACATCACTAAATAGTTTTTTAAGCCCTACTCTTTTTGTTTAAAACATTTTTTTATTAAATCAATATTTTCTGACATAATTTGCCGTTCCAAAACTTTTGCCCCTTATTGCACTATATAATTATAAATACTTATATATAAATTTATATATAAAAATATATATATATATGTATATAAATTTATTAAATATTTGTGTATATATACATATATATAAATTTATAAATAAAAATATATAAATTAAAAATATATATATATATATTTCTAAGAGTTAGTTCGTAACACATTATCATGACAGTACATCACGTCATGACCTAAGATCAAACAAGTAGTGTTATTACAATAATGCGGTATTAAGTAGCACTTGATAAGGGCCGAAACCCATGGCCGAAACGTCGTAAAGTTTAATAAATAGTATTTATAGCCAGATATGGTTGACGAAATTATTACTATTTTTAATTATCGATTGGTGACTTCTTAGTTCTTTATATATAAATATATATATATATATATATATGTATATATATAGAGTGTCCGGTAACTAACGGACCAATGATTAAGGGCGGATTCTCTGGCCAATTTGGAGACGATTTTTTCTTAGCAAAAATGTTGAGAAGTCAATAATTTTCGAGTTATAAGCGATTGAAAAAAATGGGTTTTTGGAAAACTAAACGTTTTGAAGTTAAAAGTCTAACATAATTACATTCTTCAGTTAATTTCAGGTAGAGTTTACTATAATAAAATTTTAATTTGAGGCTTAGTTATAAAGATACATAATGACAAATATTGGAAAGTTGTAAAAAATGATGACCTTTTTCGACATTTTCGCTGAGGAAAAATCGTTCCCAAATTAACCAAAGAATCCATTTGTAATCGTTGGTCCGTTAGTTACCGGACACCCTGTATATATACATATATTATATATGTATATTCAAAATCGGCATATGAAAAATGTTTCCAAGAATGGGTTAACCGCTGGCATATGTGTGTAGTTCAGATTGGAGACTATTTTGAAGGAGACAATATAAATGTAGAAGAATAATTAACTATTTATAGTGTTTTATTTACAAATTCCGGATACTTTTTGAGCAGAAGGTATATATATATATATATATATATATATATATATATACATATATATATATATATATATATATATATCAATATTTCTTTAATAGCACATGTCCGAAAGAATTCAGAGAATATTCAGAAGATATCCAAAGGACATTCAAACATCCTCAGGATGTTCTTTGAACGTTTTCGTGATATGTATGCTGTTAGGGTAATTTATAAATTATTTATTTTGAAAAATTTAATTAATATTTTTATTAAAGCAAAAAGTTGCAAAAGGGGTCGAAAATATTTTTTTAATTTTTCATTTCTTTTTCTCTTTTCATAATTTGTATTATAAATAGACAAGATATCTTTACTGACAAAAATGGACTTTCTTTGAAATGCGTATTTTTTTGCTATAGTTTCATTATCTTTTTAAGTGTCGTTGAAAAAAAAACCCTTATATACAGTTCACGAGAAACGAGTTTATTTTTAACGACATATATATATACAGGGTAGTTCAAAAGATCGATAACGGTCAATTTGTCGGAAAATAGTGATTTTGTAAAAAAAAAATGTTAAACACAAAAATTGTAGAGCTTAAAATAAAGCACTTTGATGACCTTAATTTTGACCCAGGAGTCAAATTTAGAGATTATTTCAAACTCAACTAAATTTTTTTAAATGATCCCTCTTTTTTTCATTGCATATTCTTATATATAGCTTATCTCAAGAGCTTTTTAATAATGGTTTCATTATTCCATGCATAAAAGAATTGAGGTATGATTAA
The DNA here is from genome assembly GCF_048542155.1 of Nylanderia fulva. Lineage (NCBI taxonomy): Eukaryota > Metazoa > Arthropoda > Insecta > Hymenoptera > Formicidae > Nylanderia > Nylanderia fulva. The sequence goes on from NW_028190311.1 coordinate 134,755, forward strand.
AAAATTAAATATTTTACAAGATATTTTACATTTTATGTCAAAAAACTGTTAATCTTTAAACCTTTATAATTCAAAAAGTACTTAATGAAAAAATGTTTTATTACAGTGTTTTAGAAAGCTCTTGAGATAAGCTACAAGAATATGTAATAAAAATGGGAGTTTTTATTTAAAAAATTAGAGTTGACTTTCAAATGAGTTCTAAATTTGATTTCAAGGTCAAAAAATCAAGGTCAACATCAAGTGCCTTATTTTAATCCCTAACTTTTGTATTTAACATTTTTCCATAGGACCACTATTTTCCAGGATAATTGGCCGGACTTTTGAACCTTTATATAATATATGTGCATCTCCCGTAGAAAAGAAAGAGGGGAGAAAATTAATTCACCGCAGCACTCAAAACATCGATATCCGCCGGTCCCGAGAGAGGCTCGCACGCACGATTTAAATACAGATGCACCCCCGTGCCCTCCACGTCCTCGCCCTCGCACTGACTGCCGTCGTAAGGGCAGATTGCGACGACAAGGTGAGATGGTATTCCGGATTACGGTCGATGCTGAAAAATTGCTCGCCGGAGTCCCGGAACAATTCCGGCCGGGATGAGAAGTTGCTGGAGATCTTCAAGGGCTGCGTCCAGCAGAGGATCGCCGACACCCTAGACGTCTTCCTCGACGACGACGTCATCCCGATAATCGAGGGCCTCGACTTGATACGATTTCGTCCAACCGCCAAAAACAGTACGGAATCCAAGTGAGTTTTGATTATAAAAGAGATTGATAAATTAAAAAAAAATGCATGGGTTCTATATAAGTTATTGCAGCGAGAAAAAAAGCAGGCAGGTGTTTTAGTAGTCAGAAATAGAATTTATCCGACAAAGGGTAAACATACATTAATCAGGAAGATATAAGGGAGCTACTGGAATTTATTGGAGGGATCTTCTCTCTCTCTCTCTCTCTCTCTCTCTCTCTCTTGCAGCGGCACGTAATATTTGTTATATTAGAATTCTTGTTGAATTTCGAAAGAATGTGCTCGGTATATCTATCGCGTGCTTCAAAGTTTGCATGTACATTGAAAATTTTCAATTATTTTCAATTATACGATGTTATTAAAAGAATATGAGAAAAAGCGCGTGTTTCATGTAATAAGGATTTTGTGTATTTTAAGGAAAGACGCATATACGATATATAAAATTAATTATGTATAGTTATGCCAAAAAAAGAATAAAGGAGTAAATAAAGAAGTGCGCCTAATAAATTCATTTTTAAAGCCTCATATTTGGATAACATATTTTTAGAAAATATTAGATAACACAAGCGCAAGTTTCGCGCGCGTCAAATAAACTTTTTCCGTGAGGGTACATAATCTTAATTTGCTGAATTTCAATTATGTACTTTAATTATAACTTTAATTCTCGAATTTCTATTATATACATCATTTTAATTCATCGAATTAAAATTATGTATATAATAGAAATTTGGGAATTCAAATTATGTACATAATAGAACACATTATTTTTACATTACGAAGCGCTCGAACGTTACGCACCTACCCTAACCTAACCTAACCACGAATATATCGCAACGCGCCAGCATCCAATCAGCATCGCAGAAAAAGAGGCTTCAACGCTTCGATATATTCGAGTAATCGACTTAACATGCACTGTTTAAGGAAAGGAAAAATTAAATAAATTACAAATTTATATGAAGACTTCTAATTTTAGTAAATAAACAAAATTTTTTCGATAATGTAATCTATTTTTTAGTGCAAGTATATCAAAAATATAAATAACTAGTCTTTCGGACCGCGCGAAGCGCGGTCCTCATATAACCTATATTAAATCCGTTTTAACACCAAAAAATTGGAGTGATATAAGTTTTAATTTTCTAATGTATCATTTAATAAACGACTGTATACATAAGTTGCTAATTTCAAATGTACATGTCATTATATTGATTCATTTAATTTATTGTAACACTTTTTCTTTCATTATTATTTGCATTTATTTTATTGATATTTTCCTCAGCCATGATGACATGTACATTTGAAATTAGCAACTTATGTATACAGTCGTTTATTAAATGATACATTAGAAAATTAAAACTTATATTACTCCAATTTTTTTTCGTGAAAACATAACCTCCTTTATGTTAAAAAAATTAAAAAATTAAAAAACCATCTCATCACACTCCCCAAAAAATTTGCAACTTATATATATATAGATACATAGATATAAATAGATATCCAATTTCGAGAAAATTAATCAATAAATGTATGAATGCGTGGGTGGATGCGTATGTAGTATTGTAAAACTTAAAAAAAACATAGTAGTGATCCCCGAAAAATGTGCAAAATTTTGGTACCAATTTCGAGAAAATCGATCTATAAATGTGTTGGTGCGTAGGTGGTTGCGTAAGTGTGTGAATAGGGTGGTAAAAATAAAAGAAAACACATATTATCGATCCCCGAAAGATATTTGAAATTTTGGTACCAATTTCGAGAAAATCGGTTTATAAATTTGTTGATGCGTGGATGGTTGCGTGGGTGAGTGAATAGGGTGTTAAAAATTTTTTAAAATCATATATTGACCATCCCCGACAAATTTACAAAATTTTAGTACAAATTTCGAAAAAGTCTGTGAATAAATGTGTGAATGCGTGGGTGGGATAAAACTTAAAAAAACCACATAGCAGCTTTCTCAGAAAAATTTGCAACATTTTTGTACCAATTTCGTGAAAATTGGTCCATAAATGCGCATGCGCGTGGGTGAATGCGTGGGTGGAGGTGTAACACTTGAAAAAAACACATCGTCGCCATCTCCAAAAAATTTGTAACATTTTGGTACCAATTTAAAAAAATCGGTTCATAAATATGCGATTGCGTGGGTGGATGCGTGGGTGGAGGCGTAAACTTAAAAAAATAAAACAGCAGTTTTCTCAGAAAAATGTGCAACATTTTGGTACTAATTTCGTGAAAATTGGTTCATAAATGCGCATGCGTGGGTGGTAGTGTGGGTGGAGGTGTAACACTTGAAAAAATTGCATTGTCGCTATCTCCAAAAAATTTGCAACATTTTGACACCATGTGTTCAGGAATATTGCAAAAAAAGATTTTTTTCGCAAAAACATACTCTCCTCTGAGGAAAAAAAAAATTAAAAAATTAAAAAAAAACCCACAGCAGCCACCCCCGAAAAATTTGCAACATTTTGGTACCAGTTTCACGAAAGTCGGTCCACAAATGCGGAAGTAGTTCGCGTACATACAGACAGACAGACAGACAGACGGTGCTTATATATATAGATTTTTGATTATAGGCACGTTTTGTTTCTAAATATTGTACACCTCATTCTTAACTTTTTAAAAAGTGAATTTTGTTTACGGTATTGTTTTTCAGCATTTAAAAATCTATAAGAAATATCTGGTCTGGTTTAAAATAATAAATTTTTTTTGTAAATTGATGTTATCAATATAGAAAAAATTTAAATAAAAAAACTTTCATAGAAACGTTAGTCCATAAAAAAATACACAGATTTTGTCAAATTTACAATTCAAATGCAAATAAATTACACAATAATACTAATATAAAATTATAATATATATTTTAAATTAAAGTTATATATATATATTAATACTATTTTTCATTAGATATTCTTGTAGTTTATCTCAAGAGCTTTCCAAAACTTTATAATAAAGTATTTTTTCGTGAAGTACTTTTTGAGTTAAAAGAATTTTTTAAAAATATCTTGTAAAATATTCAGTTTTCTGTAATCATACCTTAATACTTTTTTTGCACGGAATAATGGAACCATTATTGGAAAGTTTTTGAGATAAGTTACAAGAATATGCAATGAAAAATGGGTTGTTCTATTTAAGAAATTAAAGGTGACCTTTACGTGACCTTCAAACGATTTTCCAAGGTCACGATACCATTTTATGTCTCCCTCGAAGTCATTTTTTTCTAAAATGTTTTGCTTCCGAGATGTCAAGTAATTCTGTATAGTCGTAAATATATAAAATAGTAAATTTACAATTCAAAATCCCTTTTTGTCTGTGATTCTTCAGCAGAAATAATTTTCTCGACAGATCTACAGGAGAGAGCGCCGGCTGGTCGGCGATTATTTGGAATCGATTGGCTCGCGTATTGCGGACTCACGCTTTCAAAGTCGACGTCGAACGCATGTTTAGCATCGCAGCCTCCTCGTCCGATCTTGAGTCCAACAGTAATGTCGTCCAAAGTGAGTTTTCGCGATGCAATCGTCATTAGACGACAAAGTGACGTCATTTTGACGTTTAATGACGTCAGTTTACTACTTGAGGCCAATAATCCTGAAGCTAATAATCCTAACAACACACATATCCCGAAGACGATATTCAGAGAGCATCCTGAGGATGTTCGAATGTTCTTCGGATATTCTCCGGATATTCTCTGGATATTCACTAACAATAAATGTCTTTCGGATATGTTGTGCTATTATACTAATTTCCTGCAATATTAACTTTGTAAATCTCCAGGTCGAAGACGTCACCGACATCGACACCGTCACCGTCATCACATGCTGCCGCTGATGATGATAGGCCTGCTACTGATGGGTTCGATCCTAGTACCGATGGGCTTCCAGTTTCTCGCGGTGCTGGGCGGCAAGGCATTGATCCTCGCCAAAATGGCCCTGATATTGTCCAGCATACAGGGCCTAAAAAAGATAGCCACGAGCGGCGTCGGTTATGGATTGTACCACGTTCATGACAGGAGCTCTCAGGTGCTCCCCCAAGAAAATGAGAATCAGTTATTCGTGCCTCCGCATCTTTAGTTCTTTTCTCGTCAAGTAAGAGAGTAGTAGATATACAAATTATTCAAGGAGAAGTATTCTTCCAACGCGTTATTGTACCTTCGATAAAAATGAAGGAGACAAATCAGCCATTGCGCACAGTCGGCATTACTTTCTGATAATTCTGAATTATTCATTGGCGAAGGGTCCTTGAATTTTATTAATAATCACGTACACGCGAATCTCTCGTGACCTTTATTTTTTCTCCGTCAATATTTTACTATCGCCGCCCAGCAAATTATCCAATTAAGCAAAAGTATTTTCTCTAAAATCTTGTTTGTTGATGATGACATTAAACATATTGAAAAGTTCAAAATAATTTGTCCGATTTCAAATGACTATATATTTTTGAATCTTATAATACACAGTAAGGTATCGACCAAAAAAAAAACTTTTGTCTCTTATCTTTTATACATTAGAATCTTTAATACTCCCCTTCCTAAAAAGAAAAGGTGATAAGTGATAATAAAATATATTACTACTAAAAAATTACATTCTATTCATTAAACTTATTTTGTCAATAATATTTTAATAAATTATAAGGGAGGATTAAAACTTCCTCAGAGCTGAGTCCTTAATATAATATACGTTAAGGACATCAAGGAAATCTGTAGAATCCTTATAATTACCACTTTTTTCTTTTGGGGATTAAGAGAATATGGTTATAAGGTGAGAGACAAAACTTGGACAATTTTTCTTCTTTGATTGATGTATTTTGTTAATTCACTAATCATTTATAAACCGTAAAAATAAATAAGTCATTTGAAATGAGATTAATTATTTTGAGTAATCTTTTATATTAGGATATATAGTTATGTATCGCCGAGATAGATTTCGAGAATATAGATTAGACGATAAAATGTTTTCTTTTTTTTAATTTGAATATTAATAAAGCATTAATATTGCTTGTGATTTTAATTGCTATTCTGAATTTGACAAACTGACGCGAGTACGAAACTGACAATCAAGGAATCTCGTAAACCTGAAAAATCTGATTTTGATGAAACTTTATATATCAAGAGACACGGTAGTGTCTCGCGACCAGTTAAGGGCGTAGCGGAGACACCGTGTATCTTAACGCGAGTCGGACATTTGAGTCTTTATAATATTTCGAATCCTCAATAATGGCTGAAGCAATCGAGTTTATACTAGACTTAATCGATAGATTGAGTTCGAATTATATAATAAAAGTGTTTTTATTTCTGCTCTGCGTGATTTGTAAGCAGAGATATATAAATGCAAAGTCGAAATATGAAAAATTTCTATTAAGAAACGTCCCCGTCATCATTATCATCATTATCATCATTATCATCATCATTATCATCATCGACCACGCATACATAGTAGTATCGTGCTACACGTATTCACACGTATACAACACATGCGCACACATATATCACACGTACACAACACATGCAAGATGCATGTAGTGGTAATTTTGTCCATCTCGCACGTTTTACAACAGATGGCGATAGTGGCGCTCCGCCATATCGGCAGCGTGCGGGGTTATGTTGGCTAACTCTCTCTCTCTCTCTCTCTCTCTCTCTCTCTCTCTCTCTCTCTCTCTCTCTCTCTCTCTTTCTCACACACACACGCACACACACACACACTCTCTCATTCTCACTCACTCACTCACTGTTCGTCTTGTGTACTTATTTAGTACATTCATGATCGGCAGCGTGCGGGGTTATGTTGGCTAACTCTCTCTCTCTCTCTCTCTCTCTCTCTCTCTCTCTCTCTCTCTCTCTCTCTTTCTCACACACACACGCACACACACACACTCTCTCTCATTCTCACTCACTCACTCACTGTTCGTCTTGTGTACTTATTTAGTACATTCATGATTAAACATCTATATGCATTAATGTGAAATTTACTTACAATTAGTTTACTTGAAATATTCAATCTCTAAAGTGTTTATCTTATAAGATAGACAAAAAAATCTGAGTAAATAATAAGAAAAAAAAACAAGGATTATTATTGTCATAATTTTTTATCAATTAAGTACTTTCAACTATCCAATAATTAAATAAATACGTACAAATGTGCGCGCGTGTACACACATACACATATTGATATTAAAGAGATTGAAGGAGAGGAAGGAGAAGATAAAAATTTAAATATTCACATATATTTTCAAATATTATATATGAATTTATAGTTTACATATCTAATTAATAATGAATTTCTAATTATATTAAACATATCAAAATAAAGACATACATGTATTTATCAAATGAATAAAATTATTGAATACAGACTTAAAAAATTTATTAAACATAGACTTAAAAAATTAATTAATTAAACATATTCCAAATTTAGAAAAAATGAACTTTATTTATATATGCAACAGCTTTTTAAACTAAATTTTTAAATTCTATTTTATATTAGACAATTATCTCAATCAACATCTACGTCCACATTAGCTGCACTGCAGACTACCTCTACAGCCACATTATCTGCTCCACGGATATAGCGTTATGCCAATACGATACATTACATGTACTTACTTACTTGCCTTTACTGTACCAACTCTTGTTCTTTCCACGTAATCATGTTTTTACAGTTATCGTTTGCTGTATATCTTCTAGCAAACATTATTTCGTGTGAAGTGTATTTAATTAATTAAATCTCTGCGAAAGATTGAGAAGATGAAGGGATAATTCAAACTATGAAGACATGGTTACATGGAAAAGACAAGAGTTGATACAATAATAAAGACATACATGTATTTGTATCCTGCTGGCATAAGGTTATAGAAGTTGATTGAGATTGAAAAATAATAATGAAAATAATAAAAAAAATAAAGACACATGTATTTGTATCGTGCTGGCATAAAGTTATAAAAGTTGATTGAGATTGAAAAATAATAATAAAAATAATTAAAAAAAGGAAATATTCAATCATCATTTAAAAGCATATTTGAAATCTGTAGAATAAACAGTTTTTGCAAAAAATGTGGAGCATTTGAGCTCTAGTAAGTCTAAAAATAAATGTAAACATCAATTAATAATAACTGATGTTATATATATATTATATATATAAACCAATTTGTTGCAATATTCACTATAAAAGGTTGTAAGGGTAAGATGGCTAAAAGTGAATAATTTAAAAGATAGTTAACATAATTTTACATAAACTAAAATATTTCATAAAATAAAATATTTGTAATATTTCGAAGTTTATGTAAGATTATGTAGATACATAAAAATTATACCTTTACAACTTTTTATAGTAAATATTGCGAGGAATCGATTTATATGAGAAAAATTAAGGTAATTCTATTTTGAAAATATAAGTGACCTTTAAATAACCTTGAAAATCGCCGTTTAGGAAAAAGTCTGTGTCAACTTTTTCTTTTTCGAAATCCTGCAACTTTTATCTAAATTTAATAGAAAATGTATAAAAAAATGCTCGACATTAGTACACACACACACACACACACACACACACACACACACACACACACACACACACACACACACACATATGGGTAAATTTATATAAATAGGGTGCTTTAGGAGGAATGATCAGGATTCTAGGATATGATTGTACACATCATTTTAAGCAAAGAAGTTTAGATAAACATGTTTAATAATTGTTCTATTCCGGTCATAAAAATATACAAAAATGAATGATATAATCTCTAAAAACTCACCTTTAAAAAAAGGTAAAAAAAGGCGACCAGTTAAGGGCACGCCATTAACAAAAATTATCCATTGCAAACCCATGTAGAATCCTATCCTATTGCAAACCCATGTAGAATCCTATGAAAAATTAATCATTGCAAACCCATGTAGAATCCTAGGCAAAATTAACCATTGCAAACCCATGTAGAATCGTACCCATTGCAAACCTATGTAGAATCCTATGAAAAATTAACCATTGCAAACTCATGTAGAATCCTATGAAAAATTAACCATTGCAAACCCATGTAGAATTGTATTAAAAATTATCCATTGCAAACTTATGTAGAATCCTACATTGCAAACCCATGTACAATAGAATTGTATGAAAAATTATCGATTATAAACCCATGTACAATCGTAACAAAAGTAATGAAATAAAAAAAAATTGCGCCAAGTGAAAGTAGAAACTTGTACCAGTGGAAAATTAAAGTTGCAGACATATATAGAGTCGTATAATGAATCAGTAAAAATTTAAATTTGCAAATGTAGAATCGTACCATAAAAAAACTTATCTTTTAAAAAAAAGATAAACAAGATGCCAAGTCCATGCGCCATGTGAAAAAGAAATAAAAAAATTTTAGTTAAAAAAACTGGGAGCGCTGCTAAATAATATTCTAACAATATTAAAATTAAATTGTTACTTTTAAACTCATTACAGTTAAAATATGTTTTGTGTTTAAATTAATTAATGTTACTTTAAGGTGCATTGTAATTTTGAAACTTAGCAGCGCGCCCAGTTTTTTTAACTAAAATTTTTTTATTTCTTTTTCACATGGCGCATGGACTTGGCATCTTGTTTATCTTTTTTTTTAAAAGATAAGTTTTTTTATGGTACGATTCTACATTTGCAAATTTAAATTTTTACTGATTCATTATACGACTCTATATATGTCTGCAACTTTAATTTTCCACTGGTACAAGTTTCTACTTTCACTTGGCGCAATTTTTTTTTTATTTCATTACTTTTGTTACGATTGTACATGGGTTTATAATCGATAATTTTTCATACAATTCTATTGTACATGGGTTTGCAATGTAGGATTCTACATAAGTTTGCAATGGATAATTTTTAATACAATTCTACATGGGTTTGCAATGGTTAATTTTTCATAGGATTCTACATGAGTTTGCAATGGTTAATTTTTCATAGGATTCTATATAGGTTTGCAATGGGTACGATTCTACATGGGTTTGCAATGGTTAATTTTGCCTAGGATTCTACATGGGTTTGGAATGATTAATTTTTCATAGGATTCTACATGGGTTTGCAATAGGATAGGATTCTACATGGGTTTGCAATGGATAATTTTTGTTAATGGCGTGCCCTTAACTGGTCGCCTTTTTTTACCTTTTTTTAAAGGTTACATGTATACAGGAAAAAGATAAATAGATGAAGTATCAAAGTATCAAAGTATCAAAAAAATCAATGTTTTATGATAAAAACACCTTTATTTAACTATATTAACAAAATTTTGAAATATTTTTTTTACAGATTTAAAAAAATTGTTCAAAAAATATTTTTTCAAGATATTATTACTTACATATTTTTGTACAAAATATTTTTCGATATCTTCAGCATTTCTCGAGATATAGCGAGAAAAGCAAAAGGTCGCTTTAAATAAGTAGAGGGATGATTTCACTCTCTCCTTAGAATCGTTTTCTAGGACTGCAATTCAAAATTTCTAAATCCCTTCTACATTATGATACGCATAAAGCGTCGTTTACAATAGCTTGGCGTAAAAAGTAAGAGAAGGTGTAAGAGAGCTATATCTTTCGGTTAAAAAGAGCTGCATAGGTATTGATTGTGTAATTTTTTCTAAAGTAAAAACGTGAAAAGTGAAAAATTTCCGTCAATCACGCATTGATTTTAAAATGAAATCGATGTGTGCTTGAAAGAAATTTTTTTACTTAATTTTACTTACTTATTCTTTATAAAAATTCTTTATAAAAATTATAATTTGGGTTTGCGATGTTTTCTTTGCGAGTTCAGTTAAAAGATTAGTTTCAGTTTGTTGCATGTGTCGATGAAATCCGCCGCAGCAGAATTGCAAATGGACGTTTGTATTATCGATAGATTCATAAAATGTGTGCTACATTATTTATAGCGGTTATCCGTTCGTTCTGCGATCGTCGTTTTTAATCGTATTTAATTTAAACATGAGAGAACCCGCGCTCGCGAAACATATCGTTTCATATTTTGACAGGTGCGATACGATCTGTCACACGAGAAAAGCGTCGTTTGCGCACATCTGGGAGGAAAATAATCATTTTCAAGGGAACACATATACAGTGTTTGCTATTATCTAAATAAAATTATATAGATGATCATCTAGATGAAATTTTGGTGTCATCTTATCTTTATATACGGAAGGGACAAAAGAGTTCCGGAACAGCAAATTATGTCAGAAAATATCTGTTTGACCCTTGAGATAACCTTGAAAAGTTCGATCAAGGTCAACATGAAAATTTTAAATGGAATCCTCTATTTTTTATTGCATATCTCGTAGCTGATGTCGAGATCTTTTCAAAACACTATAATAAAATATTTTTTCATTAAGCGCTTTTTCGAGTTATACGACTTTGAAATTTATCGCATCGCTGATATTAACATTATTCAAGGTGTAGCACGTGGAGGTCTCTCAGTCAGATCTTGTGTGTGGGAGGAGATGTGCGTCTGTGCGGGTGCGTATCGGTGAAAGTATTTGTCACAGCAGAATTTAACGATCTCACAGTTCATCACTTCCGTATTAATATTTGTAGACTCTAAACTTTTTTGCTGTGTGCGTGAGTGTGTCTGGGGGTAACATTATGTCAAAGAATAAATTGGGTAACGCTATATGATGTCGGCTGCATACAGCTTTCAAGTCTTATAATTCGAAAAATATTTTATTACAGTGGTTTGGAAAGGTCTCGACATCAGCTACAAGAATATGTAATAGGGGTTCCATTTAAAATTTCCATGTTGACCTTGCTTATCAAAGTCATTTCAAGATCAAATAGATAACATCATCAATAATTTTTTTAAGTTCTACTCTTTTTGTTTGAAACATTTCTTTATTAAATCAATATTTTCTGAAATATTTTGCCGTTCCGGAAATTTTGTCTCTCCTAGTATAAGTAATACAAATAAGTATTAGATATCTATATCTGCATCTTATTGTTAGATGTAACAAAGTATTATCTTTATCTAAATTATCTAGAATAACGTTCAGATAATGTTTGGTTTAGAGTCATGAAAATACATAAAAATACTTGCAATAAGCGATAAAAACTTATAAATAAAAGTATGAATATTTTTATATCTCTTTTATAATTTACATTTTTTTATGACGTGTTTACATAAGCGATTTTAAAAATAATATTATTCGAAAGTTATGTAAATAAATCGCTATATAATTTTATCTTTTTATTTAGATATATTTAAATTCAAAATTATTTTCATCTTATCTGATTGTGAGATTAATTTACATATTTTCATTTCATCTTTATCTAAGTAATTTTAAAATCATTTAAGTACAACACTATATATATATATATATATATATATATCCAGTGTTTGTACTTAAATGATTTTAAAATTACTTAGATAAAGATGTCCCACCCCAAATAAGTTTTTTTATTTTTGATTGTAGAAAAAAATGTTTTAGACAAAAATTGTATGGTTTCGAGGAGGACATAAGATGGTGCCATTAGTTTGACCTTGAATAGTTGCTTGAAGGTCACGTAAAGGTCATCTTGAGGAGATCTTGTCTTATAACTCAAAAAGTACTTGAGATAAAAATGTTTCATTATAGTGTTTTGGAAAGTTCTCGATGTCAGCTACAAGAAAATGTAATGAAAAGCAAGTGGTTCCATTTAAGAAATTAAAGGTGATCTTCACATGACCCTCAAGCAACTATTCAAGGTCAAACTATTGGTACCACCTTATGTCCTCCTCGAAACCATACAACTTTTGTCTGAAACATTTTTTTCTACAATCAAAATAAAAAAATTTATTTGGGGTGGGACATTAAAGTGGGATACCCTATATATATATATATATATATATATATATATATATATATATATATATATATATCGTCTCCTCTAATTTCCCGTTTCAGTAAATTCGAATAACGCGCGACAAAGTTATGTGTCGGGATGATAAATCGCGATTATTTTATTCAGTCTTGCATTAAGACACGTGTGGCGACACTTCGTGTTCAAGTTCTATATGGGAAAACATATGCATACGCAATGTTTACTATTTACATCTAAATACATCGTCATAAGCTGCTCTTGACGTTTATAGGATACTTTAGCTCCAGTGGATGCAAAAAATCTATATTGAAATATCGATTGCTATTTGTTTTTGTATTTTTATCCCTGTATTTTATCTGTCAAATCATGTAGAGGATAGAGATCCGTAATATAATATATATAAACGTGCGATTTTATTAGTCAACGATCTTTGTAATCAAATTGCTTAGTTTTGTGAATATGTAGAATATATACAGGGTGTCTTACAACGTGATGTCCATATTTCGCTATAACTTTAAAACAATCGAAGTCTTAATACACTTGTGTCTTAAACTTTTTGACTTAGAATGACACCCAAGAATCAAAATACACTGTTTCAGTATGGACATCACGTTGCGGAACACTTTGTATATAATATAATGAAGTTTTTTCTTAAAAGTTTAGTTTAGTTTAGTTTGAGGAATAAACATTTAAATTTTATTGATTTGAAATTCTGTGTAGCGTGTCTCGGATACTGGCGGATTTTGGGAAAAGAAGGGGTTAACCAAACTTTTCTCTTCCAAATTAAAAGAAATAATTAAACTAAGAAAAAATAGGCCAACTAAACAAGCTTATATTTGGATGTTAAATGGTTAAAAACTTACTACTATAATATAGTCTTGGAAAATATCATATTTTCATTAAAAAGTAAACGTTTCGACTCTGTACTCATTGTCAGTCTTTTTCAATACAGTAATTTACAAAAAATATATAAATATTTGTGAATTGTCCGATTATTTATTTGCAAAAATATTTTTATTATCTTACGTATTTTCGCTATTTTATCTGTGTCGATTATTTATGAAAATGAGATATTCAGTTTTCAATGTTATGACGTTTGAAAAAATAAAAGTTTTTTTAATAAACATTTTTTTAAAAACAAAATTTTTAAATAAAAATCAAGTTTTATCACATCCTTGTCATTGACTCTGGAATAGAAGCTAAACGTAAAATCCAGAAAAGTATCAAATCAAATAAAATTTTGCAGAAATTCCTCCATTATCGACTTCAGGATCCGTTAGTAGCCTAAGATATGGTTAATTATTAATTATTTATTATATTGTTATATCTATTATTAGTCAAAATATATAAATATTTTGATATTTTGTACATTGAATATTTGATTAAATACTGTTATCGCTATATAATAACATGGAAAATGGTCAATTTACCCCTATGATTTCAATGTCTGTTTTAACATTCTTAACATTCTTCATCATTATCTTAAGAATAAATAGATTTCTCACTTTAAATTATTTAAGGCTGATGTGTGAACATTCAACATTTAATTTAACATTTTTAACATTCTTCTATTATTATTATTTTGAAAGTTAAATAGAGATTTCTCATTTAAAATTATTTAAAACTAATATGTAAACATTCCAGATTTAACATATAAACATATTTAATTTAACACGTAAACATGTTAATGTTTAATTAAACATTCTTAAATCATTCTTCTGTCATCATTATTTTGAAAGTAAATTGAGTTCTTTAAACTATTTGTATATCGAAAATTAAATTCGTAATATAACTTATAAAAAATATAATTATATATATTTTATTTAATTATATAATTATATATTTTTTATTCTCTCGCTTCATATACTCATGTATAAAATTAAAATCTGAATTCGTCAAGAGAAAAAAAAGAAAAATAAATATAATAACGCGCCTGCTTTTCGTGGCACATTTCCAATGCAGGAAATATCATTTGTAAAGCTTATAGGATATCACTTTGAGCTTGAGCCACGGACGACGACTCTTTGTCATTGATCTCAATTAATGCTTGAGATTAATTAAAGCCGGACAAGACGGCGCGATGTCGAGACATTACATATATCAGAGTTGGGTAATAATTAGTTAATTAATTAAAGTAAAAAAAGAGTTAAAAGTTAATAACTTTTAACTTAGCATAGTTAATTTAAAATGTATTAATTTTCAACTTCAACTAGTTATTTTTATTTTAACTTTTATTCTAAGTACATTCTTTTATCTCTGAATATTATTGTATTTTTATAAATTATAAATGTATTATTTAAAATTAAAGTATTATTAATTTTTATGTTTATTTGTCATTAATTGTAATTACTAAAAAATATATTTCTATATAAAAATAAAAATTTCTTTGTTATTTGTTATTATAAATTTTAAGAATTAACAAACAGTATTTTAATTTAATATAACTAATGTTTTTAAAAATTAACGTTTGATTTAACTTCAGTTCATTTAATCTTAACTTAACTTTAAAGTTATTTTTGTTCATGCAACTTTTAACTTAACTAAATTAATTTTATAAGCAACTATAAAAAAATATATAATAGTATTTAGTATTTTTAGGTAGTATTTAGTATTTAGTATTTAGTATTTTTAAGTTATATAATAGTATTTAGTATTTTAAAATAGTATTATAAAATTAATAGTATTATAAAATTTAAATAGTATTATATAATATAAAATAGAGGTAATTCTAATAAGAGAAAAATACTATTTAAATTTTATAATACTATTAATTTTATAATACTATTTAAAAATACTAAATACTACTTAATAACAGAAAAAATACGTTATTATTAAAATTGAAATGCAGAAGTTGCTATATATGAAACATATCTGTGATGATGATTTTAATATTTTTATTCATTTGAAACATTATTTATTTTTATAATAAGAAAATATATTTTTGTCTTACAGCCTTTTATTTTTTAATATAATATAGTCATGTACAACTTTCGTCTGAAACATTTTCTTCTACAATCAAAAATAAAAAAAATTATTTAGAGCGGGACATTAAAATGGGACACCCTGTATACAATGAATTTCTCCAGGTTGTGCTAATCGATCGTTTAACGTCCACCGTCCATCTCGCTGATGACAGGATATGACATACGCGAGATTCTGCCGGATCTCTGATCATGTATTCCGATACGCGATGATGAACGTCGCCGTAAGCACAAATATTCGAAGAATATTTAAAATGTCAACCTACATTATTCTTCCTTTCTGCCTGGTGATTCGCAGTGTTTGATGCTGACGCGAAGTGTCGCGATAGCAATTTTCAGTAAGTGCGATAAAATTCTTTATAATAATTGTTGTTCCTTTGACGTTCGCGTAAAACTGAATAAAAATTTATAAATGTATGTTATTGTATATCTTGAATTATTAAATCTTCAATTTTTTGCACAACAGGTAATTGATTAAAGAACGAAATAATTTTATTCTTATTTTAATTCAACGCTTACAAGAGAGATCCCGAATTGATAAACATAAATATTTAATATATTTTTATTTAAATTAATTTGAATTGAAAAAAGTAGAATCAATATACAGTTTTTTTCTTATATAAAAGAAAGAGAAAGTATATAGAATTGATAGATAATAATATTATTATTATTATTATTATTATTATTTTTTTTTGGAGAGAGAGGAGAGAGAGAGAGAGAGAGAGAGAGAGAGGAGAGAGGGGGGAAGAGATAAGAAGTAGGATTGATGTATAGTAGTATATTTTCTTATTTCACTTTTTTTTCGACATAAGAAAATAGAATGGATATACAGTACCCAGGTAGCAAGCTGACGTCATAAAACGTCAAAATGACGTCATCGACGTCAAAATAACGTCATTTTGACGTCAAATGACGTCAGCTTGCTACCTGGATAGTTTTTTTATAGAGAAGAAAGTAGAATCGATAAATAGTACTATTTTTTAGGGAAGAAAATAGAATTGAGAGGAGATACTATAGCGCTGGAATTTATTGACAACTTATTTCGACCAGATTTGTTAACATACTGCTCTCCTCTTATTGGCGCATAGCAGTGCATCCTCAAACGTTCGTAATTAAGAAGTGTGATATTTATTTCAGGGAATGCGCATATCCCAAGTAGAACAGAAAATCAAAATAATATCATTTTGACGTCATTGATCAAATTTGGAGTTCAAATTTGGTCAAGATGACGTCAAATTGACATTATTTTGATTTTCTGTTCTACTTGGGATCAAACATGTAATATGTTAATAGCAAAAATTATTATTAAAATTTTTTATTTAATATATTTAATATATTTAATATATATATTATATATTATATATAATATATAATATATAAATAGGATTTTTTATTTTTTATAATCAGTTTGGTTGAAATAAAAATAAAAAAATAAAAAATTTTATTAATTTTACACTGACGATTTACTTCTATACTATAATATATAAATGTATATAAATGTAAAATAACATATAAAATATAAATATAATAAATAGTATAAAAAAGATAAATATAATATAATATATACAAAATATAATATAATACATAAAAAAATAATAACTATTTTTATTATCAACACAGAATAAAATAGTAAATAAAAAATTTAAATAAGCATTTTCGCAATTGAAAGAAACGATCTTCTGTTTCAGGAATGCGCGTATCAAAAGTGTAACAGCGGAATGAAATATTTCGCTGTTAGACTTTTTGATACGCGCATCCCTGAAACAGAAGATCGTTTTCGTGATTACGGGCGTCCGCTGCCACGTTGCTATGACGGTAAACGGCAAGACGGGAGCGGTAGGCGTACGTAAAGAAGAAAATCTGGCCGAAAGTTACCAATAAATTTCACCACTGTGTAGTGTGTATAAATACATACGTAAAAATGATAACTATGTTATCGGGTGGAACTACTTCCCTCTAGATCAAACAATTAAGCGCCCACGCTTTTAAATCGAACGTGTCGAGCTGTTACATCGCGTATAATGTAAGTTTCGGGGATGCGCGCCGGAGCGGAGGGGACGAAGCAAGGAGGCTGCGAACGAGCCGGGTATAAGAGGGAGCGCCGCGCCGTCGCGACGCCATCAGAACACCTGACGCGCTCGAGTCAACCCCACGAACTTGCGCGCTCCGATTTTCTCTCGTCGGCAATCAGGAAGGAAGACAGAGGGAGATCTATCGCCTCTCGGAGGACGACGGGAGGAAGGGAAATAGAGCTTACAATTAGTCCTCGCACGCGTTCGCGTTTTTTTCATTGATCCCTTCAGTTTCTCATCCCTGAAACCGGTGTGAAAGATGTCCTCCAGTTTCATTCCCGCGATTGTAATTTTCATCGTCGTGCCGCCTTTTATCTTGCGAGAGCAGCGATCGCCAACGATCCTCGTCAGCAACAGGTAAATATGCATAGCTCCAGATATGTCTATACGAAAATATTTAAAAAATGCATGTTTTGATTTTCGAAGACGAAAATGCATTTTTCGAGCGAAATAATTATTTTAAAAAATATCGAAGCCATTTATTTTTTTTCAGAATTCTTTAGAAGAGCAACGTATCACCCAGAACTGCTTTAGAATAATGAGAACTATCAAAAATTGATCGGCGTCTCACCTTAATACTCCAAAAATGCATTTTCTAAGCGAAATTATTATTTTAAAAAATACTTAGCAATTTGCTTATCAAAATTTTTTTAGAAGAGTAACGTATACACTCAGAACTATACGAGAACTGCTTTAGACTAATCAGAACTATCGAAATTGATCTCACCTTCAAACTCAAAAAAATACATTTATACATTTTAAAGAAAGTACAATCAATAGGGGAAAGTATGCTAATTATATTTTTGGGTTTTAAAAAATCGTATCTTTTATTTATTTTTAAGCATTAAAAATTTTAATGTTTAAAAAATAGCATAAAAATTTTATAGTTTATAAATTTATTTCTGATTTTTATGTAATATTCGGCACCCCGTGCCTAAACTGTGACATTGAGACAGATACGCAATTAAACTTTTTATTAAAGCATTTTTCACTTTATGTAACTTTCTGTACATGAAACGTTTTAAAAATCAGTAAAATATTTTCAGGTTATTTTTTTATTCACAAAAACAAAGC
Source organism: Nylanderia fulva (assembly GCF_048542155.1). Lineage (NCBI taxonomy): Eukaryota > Metazoa > Arthropoda > Insecta > Hymenoptera > Formicidae > Nylanderia > Nylanderia fulva. Next base: position 153,411 of record NW_028190311.1, read on the forward strand.
AATAAAAGTTCGACAAAACGTACTATCAATTTTTCCTATCGTACTAGTACGATTTACTAAATTAATTTTTTACGTAGGGATTAATTTGTGTTTTCTTTTTGTTTTAAATTTTATTGAGATAATACTTATTTATATTTTTGTTTGATTCAAAATATTTTGTTAAATTTTTGAAGAGAATTTATAATTTTAAATATGACTTCTTATAGATATGTTTTATGTTGCAGACTGAAAATTTTTGTAGAAACTAAAACTTTATTTTTGTTACAATTTTTTAATTTTATTGTTAAAGATACGATTTAGCAAACTGTATTGTAATTGTACCAAATACTATAATACCTTTTTAATTTAATTTACTATATAATATATGTATTTGTGTTATTATTTAGCGTACATTGTTGACAAAAAATCATAGTTTTTAAATAAATAAAAAAATTAGAAGATATAATTCAGCACACTTCTCCCTATATAAATAGTTTTTTTTTAAAGAAGAAAGTAGAATCGATAGATAGTAATATTTTTTCGGAAAAAAATAGAATCTATAAATAGCAATATTTTTGAAGAAGAAAGTAGGATTGATATGTAGTAATATTCTTCTAGTGAGAAGAAAGTAGAATAAAAATATAAGTATTTTCTTTTTTAGAAAAGGAAGTCTGAAATTAAAACTTTGTATTTTATATATATCGTAAAACACATATACGGGGAATTATAATTTGAAAAATGGATTTTTTGCTGATAAAGATAACAATATAGAAAAAATGAAGAAAATAATGACCATTAGATTAATATAATGGCATGATAAAAGAATCACCCACAACAATTTTTCAATATTATCATTGTATCCATTTTGATCACCATCATAATTCAAAAAATTCTTATTACGTTCTTTCTCGAGGGAAAATTTCAAAATAATTAATGAAGATAAGAATGGAATAAATGCGATAGATTTACAAAATTCTATTGCTATAAAAAATATGATATTTAAATTTTCTTAATGAGAAAAATTGAGATTATTTTTAAATCGTTAAAAATAATAACTATTTTTTTTAAAATACGTCACAAGAAGTCATTATAGAGTAATAATAAATGGGAAAAAAATATCATGAAATATCTAAAAATTTATATTCAAATAATTATCCTGATTATAAATTTAATAAAATTTTGATAAAAGCAAATTTTTTTGATTATTTGATATATAAAAACCCTCTTTCTTTTCTCTCTTTGCCTTTCCCCAAAATTAATATTTTAATAATTTAATAATTTAAATTTCAGATTCTTTAGTCTTTTTTATGGGAAAATTTCAAAGAAAATCAAATACGATTTATTAAATAATTCTTATTTAATGTTAAACTTTATAAAATTTCTTACAAAAAGATGTTTTTTTTACATCAACAATAATTATACCAAATAAAAAGTTTAATTTTAATTTGCTTTATTGAGTCTTACAGCATTGTTAGAATTAAGGGTTTTTTTTATTTTTTTTTAGTACTGTCAATCATATTTTGCTTTCCTTGTCGTTTTCATCTTATTGAAAGTAACTAAGAATTCATTTAAGAATCGTTTTAACGTAACAAACTCATGAAGAAAATTGCCCTTATAGCAGACCGCCATATGACAGAATTATCGTAGTTTGCTTCCTTTCGCACTAAAAGAAAACTTCTCTCTTCCCGTTTCTAAAAAATTAATTAATTATCTAATTATTTCTTTTGCTACATATTTCGCTAATTTTACTGTACTTATGATGCAAATAGTTTTGTGGAAATATATATACACACAGCACGCAATCATATTTAATTCAATTTTTAATTCAATAAATAAAAAAATATTTAACACTAAAACATTTTGTTAAATCAAATAAATATTTTTTTTCATTACTGCTTTATAAAATCATAGGTTCCGACCTCAAAGCCTGTAATACCCTTCTTTTTTATTTATCTTTCTTCTTTGTTTGAAACGAATTACTACATTTATAGCTGATTTTCGTGAAAGAGGTCCCAAAAATTTTTCTCATTTCTCTCAGGGAGTGTCTTACGGCGGCTGTTTACAGAGAAATATATTTGTTTTGTCTGTTTGACCGTGAACTTTTACATTGATGGATCGATTTCGTGAACGAAGGTCTAAAATGTTTTTAATATTACGGGGGGATAAAATTTTTTTTTTGTTTCTTTTCTCATTTTTTTCTTAATTTAATTCCAAAGAGACAGAATTGGTTGTTTTTTGATGTTAAATTAAAACCCAAAAAAAAGCCACGTAAGATCGCAGAAAATTTTGGTACCTGTTTCACAAAAATCGGTCCAAAATGTGCAAGAAAATCGGGGTTATATAGGAAGGAAATTATATATAATATATATATATAAAATATATTGTACATACAGGATGTATAAAAAGTACCGGGACGGTAAAATATTTCGAAAATTACGCATTTTAAAAAAAAAAAAATGTTTAAAAATAAAAGTTGTAGGGTTCACAAAAAAATCTATTTACTGATGCTATAGTTTGACCTTGGTAGTGTCACTAAAGTTGAACAAGGTCACCTTGAAATTTGTAAATGAGATCCCTATTTTTTATTGCACATTCTTGTAGCTTACCTGGAGACTTTCCAAAAAAATAAATAAAGTATTTTCTATTAAGTTATTTTTTGAGTCATAAGGCTTGCAGTTTACAATTGTATAAAATGTAAAATATCTTGTAAATATGCAATTTTCGGTGCTTCACTTAATACTTTTATGCCAGAATAATGAGACCAATCAATTGTTGCAAAATTTTAAAATTTTTTTAAAATATGTGTTTTCTTCACAACAATTGGTATGCATCAGTAAATAATTTTTTTAAGCCCCACAATTGGGTTTTGAAAAATTTTTTTTTAAATGCTTAGTTTTCGAGATTTTTACCGTCCTGGTATTTTTTTTACATACATCCTGTACATATATACACTACACATATAATTTCAAACTAATAATATTGATTTAATGTAAAAAAAAATTTATTTGATATAAAAAAATCCTTTTTTAAACAGAAAAATTTATATGATTTATAAAGCAGTATTGAAATAAATATTTATTTAAATTTTTAATTTTTTTCAGTGTAGCAATGAATATGATAATGGTAATAAAGAAATGAAAATAATGTATACTATGTAATTATGTTTTAATTATACTTATTATTTATTAAATCTTTTATATTTATACCCTATTGACACTTTTCTATAATATGGAAATTATATTTTTATTATTGATTTTATGTCGTTATATGTTGCAATGTAATTATTAGTAAACTACATATTCTACATTTATTTTTATTTTTTTATATACACACACAATATATAATATATATATATATATATATATATATATATATATCACTCTTTTATATGGAACTTGACGAAGTTAAGTTCAAATAAATGTAAAAGCAAGTGTCAATTATTCAAAATTAAAAAGCTAAATTCTACTATATGAACGTCATTTAGAAATTTTTAAGTTTTGATTCCTCCACTTCTAAACGAGTAATAATTCTTAAAAATAGGTTTGAATTAGTTTTACACTCCTTTTAATTACTTTTACAAGAGGTAGAGAAAACAGCATCAATAATTATCATCAAAGAGAAAAGTTGAGAGATCTTTTGTCTTTTTATAATAAAATAAAAAAATATATATTGTCCCTATATGTGAAAGAATGTATCAAATCTCTCTTTCTCATTCTTTTTACGTTTCTTATTATTTTTATAGAAGGTATGTACTTACACAAAAAAACGCGAAAGAATTCCTTCAGACATTAATCTCTGTTATATATCATTTAATATTTAATTTCCAATTTAAATATATAATAAGTTATAAATTAAAAGGCCAACTTAACGAGCTGTTAATTAGGTGTTAACCTTTTATTCTAAGTCATGAAAATAATAAAAATGATAATTAGTAAACGTTTCGACTGTACGACAGTCTTTTCAATACAAATATCGCTTTGCTAACTATCCATAAATAAAATAATTTGGAAAGACCGAACTTAAAATCATACATGTAAAATATATAACTTATAATATGAAAAACGCACTAAGCCAAATTATAAACATTATAATTGTTGGCTTAGATCACGAAAGGAATTATTATAAAGGTTGATATCGGAAAGAGGGTCCCATTAAAGAAGAAAAAAACAGTATCAACTTAAAAAAGGACACCGAGCGACTTGAGCGGTCTTATTTGATATTTTAGAAAAATTGTCTATGTCATCTTAGCATGACCGTATATACAGGGTGTCCGGTAACTAACGGACCACCGATACACAATGGATTCTTTGGTCAATTTGGGGAACGATTTTTCCTCAGCGAAAATGTCGAAAAAGATCATCATTTTTACAACTTTCCAATATTTGTCATTATGTATCTCTTATAACTAAGCCTCAATTAAAGATTTTATTATAATAACTCTACCTGAAATTAACTGAAGAATGTAATTATGTTAGACTTTTAACTCCAAACGTTTAGTTTTCAAAAAACCCAATTTTTTTCAATCGCTTATAACTGCGAAAATTATTGACTTCTCAACAATTTTGCTAAGGGAAAAATCGTCTCCAAATTGGCCAGAGAATCCGCCCTTAATCATTGGTCCGTTAGTTACGGACACCCTGTATACAGCGTCCTGCCCATTAATTCCATATATTGAGTGCTTTTTTTACAAGTATACATTGTTTAAAATGTTTTTCAACAAGAAATTTTAAAGAATTTTATCGTCTCGACATAGATGTAAGTGATCACTATCTATTTAAAAATCAATATCCAATATTCAGGCAAAACACATTATTTTCACAGTTCATTACATATTATTATTAGATTATGGATTACAAAATTAGACGTTTATTTAAAAAGAACTACAGAAATCTGATGTGGGGGTTAGGCTCTTTAACAACTAAATCGAACGATCAGCCGTAATTCAAGCCAAGATTATAATGTGTTATACTGCGTTTTTTATATTATAATCTATATATTTTACATGTATGATATAAGTTTTGGTCTTTCCAATTATTTGATTTATGGATATGTTAGCAAAGCGATATTTGTTTTGATAAGGACTGCCGTACAGTCGAAACGTTTACTAATTATCATTTGTATTATTTTCATGACTTAGAATAAATTGTTAACACCTAATTAATCAGCTCGTTAAGTTGGCCTTTTAATTTATAACTTATTTTAATTTTACACGACCCAAAATTTTTTTCTCATTTTATATATTTAAATATATAATTTTATTTTTAAAAATTTACCCACATTATTATGTACAAAAACATTATTATGAAATTGCGTTTATTAATATTAGAGCTAGACACGTGGCAATAAAATATTAATAAATGTTATCCTTGATGATCGATTATATCAGTTTTTTTTTTTTTATCGATATACGTATATTCTTCGAAAGTTCCAACGAAACTCCGAAGTACCCTATATTGCACCGTATCAGAGCGGTCTTGCCATATATGCTCGTATTAGCGACATGCGATAATTACTTTGCGCACCAGGCCATCATTATTCAGACGCGAGAGATCCCCGCGCCAATTATTTTCGAGAAGGTTTTTATCTGGCGAGGCGGGGAAATTGGTTTTCCGTATTTGCGTTCCGTGTTCGCGTGACATCAAGAAATAATGTTAATTGAAATAAAGCGGATAAATTTCCTCCTCTGCGTGCACATGTTTGCCGCGGAGATGCAATTTGCCGATTTTTGACTCAGCGCGACAAAATGATGGAGCACAAACGACGAGAAAATGCGATAACAAGATTGCGGCTCGGATTTAAAACACAAAAATTTATATATAATAAGTTATTGTTTCTTTCGGAGTTTTCTTAATAATTTGATACCGATTAGAGACGCCTTTGGAAAAAAAATATACCATATAATGCCAATTTTCAAAAATTGCATACTTTTTATTCTTAAAAATTTAATATAAATAAATTATTATTATAAATATAATAATTGATATTAAATAAATATATATTTTTATAAATAATTACACAATGTTCTATATAATAATGTTGTTTCTTTCGGAGATTTCTTTGAATAATTTAATACCGATTAAAAGACGCCTTTAAAATAATATATATATATATATATATATATATATATATATATATATTTCCATATAATTGCCAAGTCGCCCCCAAAAAAATTACATCCAGCTAACTTCACTTGAATGCCCATTGTTTCCTCCTGAAGGATTAGGTTGATGGTGATGTTCATAAACTTATTTTGTATGATTTTTATGTAATATTCAGTTGTCACGTGATTAATATTACATTTGAGAAAGATATGCAATTAAACTTTTTATTATAAAACATTTGGATAATACTGTTTACATTTTTGTTTTTATTTGTGAAATTTATTGACTTTTCTCTGTACATATTTAATATACAGTAAATAAATACAATTTTGAATTTTCTTCCTATATTAAATAAAATCAAAAATCATTATATTTTTATATAAAATTAATTACTAGTTGCAAGTTGCATCTTACAAACACTATTATTTTCTTACAAACGATTTATACGTTATTTTGTGTAAAAGTATTGAGGTAAAATCATCGAAGTTACAAGATTTTATAGTTTTGTGCAAAATTTTGTCCTTAAAATATCAAATATTTCTTAGATTATTCATTTTTATCCTTTCTATGTGTAAACATTTTATATCAAAAAATTGCAATTGAATTGATTTATATTAAAATTAGGACGGTTCCATTTAAAAAAATTAGATTGACTTTCAAAAAATCTTGAAAAATAACTTTAATTAAATTCAAGATTATCAACTATTTTCTAGTTTTTTTTAACCGCTTGTATAAAATATTTTCTCGTTACAATTATAATTTAGCAATATTCAACTACTATATTATTAATTAAAAAGCACATTGTAATTTCAATAAAGTAAATTGGGGAAAATAGTGCAAAATTTAAAATAGTACGTTTTAAATTTAAATTTTTAAAAAGCGTAATGTTGGGACAGAGTTTACTTTTTAAGTGAGACTGTTTAAAAAATTAAAAAAATGGATAGTATTTTTTAAATTAAAAAAAAAAAGGGAATTCTCCCTCTCTCTCTCCTCTGTAAAAAAAAAAAAGCTCCGAATAAAAAAACTAAAAATTTATATATGTTTTGTATTTTGTTTTGGGAGTTTTATCTCCCTGTGCTTTGTGCATTTAACAAAAAAGAAATTCTTTGACGTCTAAAGCAAATTACTTCGACTAGAAAAAAAAGGGGTTTAAAAATTTTGCAGTTATACAATGAATCAAAAAGGTTATTACGAGGGAAATATCAATCAAAGTGGCGTAGCTTCAATTTACGTGTGTATTCGAAATTTCTCTCAAAAAAATGCCTAAAATGTTTTTCCTCGATAATAAAAAACTATTGATTGACAGCTATGAAATATTTAAAAATAACTGGTTCGAATACTTCGCACGAAAAAAAAGACATTTTACGGCCCTTTGAAAAATTAAATCGTTTTTTACGCGAAATTTGCTGCAAAATTGACATGGGAAAAAAGCGGAAATTTTTCCCCCGTACACATAATAAAAAGTCTTTCTTTTATATCAGGGGAAGAAGCAGTTTGATAAAATGCATTAATTGTATAAAATTTAAAACCGTGTTTTTTTTTGGAAAAGGGAAAGAATTTAATGATTTTTTTATTTTTAAAAGAGAATGAGAATTTAATGTCGTTTATTTCTGAACGCCCTTTTTGTCACTTCTTTTTACGATTCTATATCTTACAGCATTTTTATTTTTTCTTTTTTTTTTTGCTTTTCAAGAATAAATCAAATATGTACGTCGAAGTCGATTTTGCCTCATTTGGTTCATCTCTTGTGTTCCTCTTGCGCAATGTACGTAAAAAATCAAAATTCCGTAGGGAGTATGTAATTAAATTCTCAGAAAATTTTACATGCAGCAAGCAAAACGGAATACAAATAAAAATTCATTTTCAAGAAAAATTTAATTTTCCCAAATTTTTTTTTGGTCTGCTTCAATATATGACTGGAGAAATTTTTATTAGATAGAAAATTTTTCTTCACAAAGGATAATTTAGTGTTGTTTGGATGATTTTTAAATTAGTTTGGAAAAATGAGATAAATTGTTAAAATTTATATAATAAATTTATAATAATAATTTATAATAATAAATTAAACATAAATTTCTATAATAATTTTATTGTTATATATGCATTACTTTTATGATATAAATATAGCCATGATAATTTATAAATTAGGTATAAATATCTTAATTATTTACACGTGTAAGACGTACAAGATTGCTTATAATTTTCGCCCCCGTTTTTCGTTATTTTTCGTAGTCAAGAATGTGCAACTGACAGATTGAAACAAACCTGACAATGAAGTTTTTTATAAAATAAATTATAAAATAAAATATTAAGAAGAATTATTTAATATTACTTTGCATTTAATGAAGCACTGAAAAATAATGTACCGAATAATAAAAAAAATTTACTTGCAATTTAATAATAAATTCAAACGAAAGAATCCTTCAAATGCAATCGAGATTGTATTGTATTAAAAAATTAGAATGTACATATTTATTTGCGTATTTTGTAGAAATTATAAAAAAATTTATAATCCGACAAAATAATCAAGCATGATCAGTTATTGATAAAACCGTCTTGCAATTAATACATTTTATTTACTTAAATATATATTAATGTAGCACACGTGCATCTTACTTACATGTCGATTTATGCTTATTGTATACAGTCCTAAAATAATTAAACCTGGAAATTATGTAATATGGTTAAATTCGACATCATTTACTTTCTTCGAGTAAAGAGATGTAAAAGGGAAAGAGAGACTTCTATATTTTTTTATTATATATTATTATTAAATCTATTATTTTGAAAAAATATATAGATTATAATCTTCGATACATAATAGAAGAACTTATATTTTATATTAAGTTTAAAACTATAACTATTTCGATATATCGCACAATTCGTAATCCCCATCATATGTGTTCTTAAAATATTTCTCAGTTGATTTTTGATTTGAGGTATTTTTCAAAATTTTGTATATTTTTTTATAATTCTTATTTATAATGAGAGAGTTATTTTTAATTAGTTACTTAAAATCATTAAAAATGAGCTATTTATATAATCAGCTACTCTATTAATTATAAAACACAAAATATAACTTAGAGATATTATCTATTAACTTCTTACGTAATAAAAATTTTATTTTTTTAAA